>NC_050466.1:127850361-127968315 GCF_903995425.1 Onychomys torridus | reverse complement strand
ACAATTTCTCCCCAGCATTTGTCTTGCCAAACGTTTCCAAACTGACCTTTGCCAATGCTTTCTTGTAACACGATGGTCCTGGAAATTCTTCTCTGAACAAGCAGTAGTAAACTCTTTGTCCCAGGTAGCAGCATCACCACAGTCACCAACAGGATGAGAAGCAGCCTGCAAGTCAGAGCAGTAGTCAATGCTTCCATAGTTCCACCACTGTTTATGGCTTCCCCCCAGCCGAAGCTTCTCCTAGGTTGGCCTCAAACTTGGGATCCTCCTGCCTCTGCCTTCTTCAGTAAATCCTACCGGCATGTGCCACCACTACTGGTAGAGTGTAGCTCGGGCCTGAGCTAGGGCTCAAAAGGCCACAGGCAAGAGGCTTTTTCATGAATTCATACCACAAACGTTGGGCACCAGATGTGGTGGGTATTGTGTTCCCTGAAATATTGTGTGTTCCCCAAAATAAACATACTGGCGTCAGAGAACAGACAGCCACTAGAACAAAGCCTAAAATGGTGGCTAGAAAATGGGAAGAGTAAACTATAACAGAAGTTGTGTGGTGGTGGTACACACCTTTAATCCCAGCACTTGGGAGGCAGAGCTAGCCAGATCTCTGAGTTCAAGGTCACTTTAGAAACAGCTAAGCATGGTGACCCACGCCTTTAATCCCAGAAACCCAACCTTTAGTCCCAGGGAGTGGGGGCAGAAAGAGAAAGGTATATAAGGCATGAGGACCAGGAACTAAGTGAGGAAAAGCATGTAGTTAGTTAAGCATTTGGTTGGTTAAGCTTTCAGGCTTTGGAGCAACACAGTTCAGCTGAGATTCATGTGGAGGAGGACTCAGAAGCTTCCAGCCTGAGGAAACAGGATCACCTGAGGAACTAGCAAGGTGAGATAGCCGTGGCTTGTTCTGTGTCTCTGATCTTCCAGCATTCACCCCAATAACTGGCCTCGGGTTTATTCTTACTAATAAGACTCCTTAGATTCATACTATAGATCATATCTGCCTACTAAAAGAGAGCAATGGTTGTTCCTCATTGTCTGATTTCTGTAATGTGCAATTATTTTATTGGTGAATTTAAACCAGAAAAACATGGGAAAGCCATTTCTGAGAAATGTGGTACTGTGCTTCTCTGTGTAGCATAGGAAGCATCTGAGGGTAAGCGATGCAGATTTAGTGGCATACAATATTGCCTACCTATTGAGAATAAGTTAATGAGGAACAATAGTGATAGTAATTGAAGGATCAGGAGTGAGGGTCTATAGATGTTGTAGTATCACTATAATGAAGCAACATGACCACGGTAGGAGTAACATCCAAGGTAGTGGGGAATGAGTTATTACTTCATCCCAGGAAACAAAAAAGAATCTTGTAGTGCTCATGCCATATTATATACTATTATGACAAAGCATGCTTTAGTGAATATTCACAACAGGAGGAAGTACATTTTTGTTGTTTTTTTTTTTGGTTTTATTTTAAAACAAGGATTGTAAGATCAAGAGGTTGCAAAAGACAAGTGCAAAGGAATATTTTCCAAGGGTTATAAGATGTGGCACATAAGAACAAATAGCAGCTCTTTGTTGGTCCTTGCCCAAGACCTTTACAGCATCAAGCCAACCAAATTCTACCAGGAGTCAGGGAGGAGCCTATGAAGTCTTATTTTTTAATTTAAGAAATATTTTTATACATTTTAACTACTAACCACAGATCCCCCATATAGCCTTCCTCCTGCTACCCTCCAGACCTCCCCTCCCAACCCACTCCTCATCCCCTCCTCCAGAAGGGCAAGGCCTCCATGGGGAATCAGCAAAGCCTGGTACATTCAGTTGTGAGTACCATGCCCCTTCCCCCTGCATCAAGGCCTAGCAAGGCTCCCACCATAGGCAATGGGCTCCAGAAAGCCAGCTCATTCACCAGGGATAAATCTTTATCTCACTGCCAGGGGCCCCTCAAACAGACCCAGTACACACAACTATCTCTGGTATGAAAAGGGCCAAGTCAGATCCCAAGCAAGCTCCACAGTTACTGGTCTAAACTTCATGACTTACTATGAGCTTGGTTCTATTGTCTCTGCAGATGTTCTCTTCATGATCTTAACTTCCCCTGCTCATACAATCCCTCTTCCCTCTCTTTGACTGTACTTCCAGAGCTCAACCTGGTATTTGACTGTGGATCTCTGCCTCTGCTTCCGTCAGTTGCTGGATTAAGGCTCTATGATTACAGGGTATTCAGCAATCTGATTATTGGGGTAGGCCTGTTTAGGCACCCTCTCCACTATTGCTAGTGGTCATCCCTGTGGATTACTGGGAATTTCCCTAGCACCTAGTTTCTCCCTGACCCCATAATGACTCCTTCTGTCAAGATATCTCTTCCATTGCTCTCCCACTCTGTCCCTTTTCCAGCTCCAGCATCCCATTCCCTCATGTTCTCATCACCCAGCCCCTCCCCTCTATTGCCCTCCCTTGCCCCCAATTTACTCATGGAGATCTCATTTATCATCTATGAAGTCATATCCAGAGCTAAGGAACTATTGGTAGTTGATGGCTACTGGCAGAGGGAGAGTCAATTTATTTGTCAGGAATGCAATCTCTAGTAGGTTGACCATGCTCCAGTAGGTAACCCTCATGCATGCACATATTGTTAGTACTAAATCAACCCAGTGGATTAAGTGGTGGGGTATTATGAGAGGAAGTGGAGAGTGGATTTGATCAAATACTTTGTATTCATGTATAGAATTTGCAAACAATACATGGTAAACCAAAAGGATTTAAAGTTAAAACAAAAATAAAAGAAGGCAGTAAATTTTAAATATTAAAAGAAATCTGGTTATAATTTACTAATTCCCTGTGTCTCAACCAAAACAAAAACTGGAACTGTAAAAGAAATTTATAGTATCACTCTCAGAAGAATATATTCCAAGAACCTTTGTGGTTTTCTGAAACCATTGAACCACATACATCCTTGTATACATACAGTTTTCCTATATAGACATATCTAAGATATCATTTGATTTGTAAATTCAGTAAGAGATTAACAGGAATGACTGTTGATATGGTAATATGCTGTGGGATAAATGCTTTTTACAATGGTTAAATAAAACGTTGATTGGTCAGTAGCAAGGCAGGAAGTATAGGCAGGGTGAGCAGACAAAGAGAATTCTGGGAAGAGGAAGGGTTGAGTCAGGAGTCACCAGCCAGACAAAGAGGAAGCAAGATGACACAACAGAACTGAAAAACCGTACCAAGCCACATGACTAAACATAGATAAGTAGTATGGGTTACTTTTAGTATAAAAGCTAGTCAGCAATAAGCCTGAGCTAATGGCCAAACAGTTCGTAATTAATTATAAGCTTCTGTGTGTTTATTTGGGTCTGAGAAACTGTGGACTGGGTGGGACACAGAAAAACTTCCAGCTACAGTAATTCAACAGACTATTATAACAATATACTGAAACGAAATGATGTTGTTGAGCTGGGTAGCAGTGGTGCAAGCCTTTAATCCCAGCACTCAGGAGGCAGAGCCAGTCAGATCTCTGTGAGTTCAAGGTCAGCCTGGTTTACAGAGCAAGATCCAGGACAGGCACCAAAACTTCATAGAAAAACTCTGTCTCAAAAAATCAAAAAGGAAAAAAAAGAAAGAAATTTATTGTACTGATCTGTTTTCCTGTTAAGTAAAGTTGACCATATGTAACTGAGATTATAAATAAGGAGGAACTAATTGCTTTGGTTTTTTTTCTGACTGGTATTTTGCAATATATATATCTTGCTCAGCTGATTTTTTTTCCAGTAATTAACTAGCATCAAAGTGTTGACTCATGGAAGATAGTATCTTTTACCATATTCTCTAGAGTGGGTCTCTTCTCATTCAGGTACTCAGAGAAGGGCAATGTTATTAAAAGGCAAAGGGTTTAAGAGAAGTTGTGTAGTTGTAATAGCTGTTGAAGATGAAGATTCAATTTATAAATGTTTTGTTTGGTTCTTTAGTACTCCAATTGACATTCCTATGGCTTATGGCCATACTTGAATTACAGTGTTGTTTGGAATTTTATTGTTACAATATAACATTTAGATATATCAACAATACACTTTTTAATTTCCTAGAATATCCACTTGCCTAAAGGCTCACTCCAATGCAAGATAATCCTTGAAATTCATTGCCTCAGGAAACAAAGTTTACAGGAAAACGTTGAGAAAATAATCAGCTTGAAGTCTATTTTGGAGCTAGTGACAAAGAAATAGGTTAGAGAGATAACTTCCAAAAGTATTAATAATCAGAAGCCAAAGCCATAAAAATTTATTGAGAAGAATGCATAATAATCCATAAGCAATTTACCACTTACTTAAAGAAATAAGAGATTCTCTGAACTGGAGAGAGTGGGAGAATATAAGAAGCAAGAAAGAAAATCAATTGGTACTTTTGAGACCTGATTCTGAGCAAAATACGTCCTTGGTCAAGTTGAATGGAAAAGAAAATCTATTTGTCATCAGATAGAACTTTTCAGGTGAGATTGAAATTATTTTCTCTTGCTTACTGTGGTTAAGCAACAATAGCATAGAAATGGTGTGTCTTATGGTGTTTTGTCTAAGACCAATATCCTGAAACAATTCTAGTAATTTCCTGAAACCAAAGGGAGGAAGGGAAAAGATATCAAATCTTTCCTGTTGCCAATGAGTTGGAAAACATGGTGGTTAAGAAAGGGACACTCAAAGTATACAGTATTATGAGGGTGCATGTGTCATTACCCAGATAGTCTATGGATTTCTGCAGATGCTAGAAGGAATATCTGCCAAGAGCCAAAAAAAAAAAAAAAAAAAAAAAAAAAACCAAAAAAACCAGCTGTGTCTTCTCAATAATACCAAATCCTTGGAGTTTTGATCCAATTATGGGATGAGTACAAACCATAAAGAGAGAGTACAATTTCTGAGAAAAATTGAGTTTAACTTGAATCACCTTAGACAAATTATTCAAACAACAGAGGGAATGAAGCCTCAAATTATGAATTAGGATCTGTTTTAGAAAAAATATTGTATACCACAAACTGTATTTTTATAATTATAGACTCTATTTTTATTGTATTCTTTGAAGAAAGGGCTTGTATGATAAATAAAACATAAGCATAAATTTAATTGAAAACTGTTAAGTGTTATAGAACTAACAAAAACATTATCAATGAGATCCAATTAAATAATGAAAAAATGGGCTATATGTGTTTTATTTCAAAGGATTTTAGAAGAAGTTCTTTAGCAGATATCTAATGGATAGTTTCAGTTCAAGACCTCAAAAATGAGTGTGTAATGTCACCTGACTTATCTCTGAATATGAACTTCTTCAAAACGTGGTACAATGTTTCTTAGGATTTTGAAGGTAGGCTATATGTTGAATACTATATATTGAAATTGAAGCTTTGGTATTGTAATGATATAACTATACAGTGCTTATTTAATAAAAATATCTAATGTTTAAATATATATTGTCTTTTTCATTACAACCTTCAGTTATGAAACAATGTATAACTCTCATTTTGGCCAAGTGGATTCAAAGACCTCCTCACAGGCCCATTTGGATACTAAGTTTTTGACTCACTGTACTTTAGAAGCAGAAAGTGGTAAATTGTCTCCTTTGGCCCAAGTTGGTCTAAGAATATAAGCATCTTATTTTACAACTGCACATAGTTCATTATTGAGTGTTTTATTCATTTTGTTGATACAAAGGATAAAATGCAAGAAATTTTGCTTGTTGGCTCCATAACTGAGTCTGTGAGTGTATGCATGTGTGCGGGTGCTATGGATATCGCTCTCTATAAATAAAATGCTGTTTGGCCAGTGGCCAGGCAGGAAGTATAGGCGGGACAAGAGAGAAGAGAATTCTGGGAAGTGGAAGCCTGGTGGTGGTGGAGAAACACTGCCAGCCGCTGCCAGGAGAACAACATGTAAAGATACCGGTAAGCCACACGCCATGTGGCAAATTACAGACTAACAGAAATGGGTTAATTTAAGATAGGAGAAGTAGATAACACAGGAAGCCTTCCACGGCCATACAGTTTGTAAACAATATAAGTTTCTGTGTGTTTACTTGGTTGGTTCTGAGCATCTATGGGCCAGGCGGGTAAGAGAGGTTTGTCTTGACTGTGGGCCAGGCAGGAAAACACTAACTACATGTGTGTCTGTGTATGTGTGTGTGTGTGTGTGTGTGTGTGTGTGTGTGTGTGTGTGTGTGTGTGTGTAAGCTTGGAACTGGATCAATGCATTTATTACAACATTTATTGCATAACTTAAAAGCAAATTAATCTTTGACTGTGTCAATTTGTAGAGAAGAGCATTTTATAGTAATGAATGATGAATCAAAAAGTTATGATGTGATTTGATATTCAGATACAGCTCAAGAACTCTGAAATATTCATGTAAGTCTGCAGAAGTTTCATTTGCAAGAGTACCCCAATTCCTGTGGAAAAATATGTGAAGAGAAATTTTAGTGGTGTATTTGTCAGGGATCTGAACTTCCTGCCTTAAGGACTTTGCAAAATGAAGGAGACTTCCGGAACGCTATAGGCAGTTTTGAAAATTTGCGAGACAACTCCTATAAAAAAAAATCTATAGAACTTTGGTTTGACACAATGTCAGAATGGGTTAAGCAATGGCAACACCATTGCACATTTTCTGGATGTGACCAACTTTTCCCAACAGAGGGAGCTGTAAACCTGAAAGAGGAAGATCATTTTGTGGTTACAAAACTTGAGAGCTCTTAGAAAACTGAACATCTCTGATTGACTCACCTGGTTTCTTCTGCCCAGCCTACAAATCTTGTTTCAATGGTTGAAGTTTGGAGGCATATTCAGAAGAGTTGCATATTTAATAAATTTTCAAGCCACAGTGGCTAAAGCAGGGGCACTGAGTTCCTGTAGGAAAGAAAGACTGAAAGGTAAAAACAAGGACAGATAATTCTGAGTCAGGATTCCAATAAAGGGGTTTTGTTTGTTTGTTTGTTTGGATGGTTTAGTTTAAGTCATTTAAGGGATAAAGTACCATGCCCAAAGCTCATATCTCTTTCAGTAATTCATACATATGATCTAGGAAATCAGTTTATACAGTTCATATTATTAATAAATCTGTGAAAAATAGATACTGTGAAGACAGTAGCATAGTTTGCTTAGCAATGTCTTTCACATACTCCTAGTTAAAAATCAAGAAATAATATCCAAGTCAAAATAATTCCTTCATTCAATCATGTTGTAAGCACCTTTAATGCATCTGCACCATTCTGTATCTCAAACACACACATAGTATTGATATTTTCAATTCCTATTGTACAAAGAAAACCACATTTTCATATTTTTAAATTATTCCCATTGTAGAATTTCCAAAGTTTTGTCTGTAGATATGACCCATGGACAAATACTACATAACATTTCCCCAAAATTCTTTTTATTTAAAATTAAAAATAGACAATGCCAAAAAAAAATATTTACAGAGAATTTTCAGGTGCTTCAAGCACTCTGTCTAAAACCCCAGTACAATCACAAAATATTTATGAAGCTGGATAAAATTACCAAGAAGGAAATTTTTAGCTTTCTTAATTTATGTTTCATCCATCTTTATTGATAATGAGCAAAAAATATTCTCTAAAACAAATAATTAAACCTGCATGTACTAAGATGGGCTATCCTATTACTTGTGTGGCTAGGAACAATTGAGTGCTTTGTTGATTTATACAATTTTTTTCTTTCTCTCATAAATAAATTATACCACTAAAATATATTTCTAGGTACTATTGGAGAGTGCTTGACTAGCATGCATCACACCCAAAGATTGATTCTAAGAATAGATAAAGAAAACAAAACAAATCCTCTAACATAAACAGATAATAGTACAGCAGAAGTAAATAGAGTACCCATTTTCAGATGTTTTTTAAAAAATTCCTCACTAAGAAAAAAGGCTAGAGGATTAAGAACAATCTCTCATTTCTATTACAAAAATCCCATTATAATAGCCCACCTTGAATAAAATCTCCTCACTGCCTCTTAAAAGGAAAACAGGATAATTTTTAGTGACATCAAATGATGGGAAAATTCTACAGACAATCCCCAGCCTGTATAACAAATCTGTGTTAATATCTTTAGGTATTTAGGTGAATAGAAATCCATCAACTCATGATTGGGTTGGCATGTTAATCTCCAGTCACCCTAAGCCATTTTAAGACACCTAACTCAAGAATAACAAAAAGCACTCAGTTCTACTCTTTTCATTTCTTAACTGCTGGAGACATGACAGAGGGCATAAAACAAGAGTGATGGAAGAGTTTACCATAGGCTCTTCTTGTCACTTATTTTGAGAGTCAGAACGATTTGTAATTTTCTCTTCCTGGCAAATCTATCCAAATGGGACTGATCTGAAAAGTGTCAAAGTTTCACAATGGTGTCATTAGCAGAAAAGAACATATTGATGTAAATGTGTTTGTCTAATCTTATAGCCTACATGCAAGGCTGTTTTTCTGAGACAGGATAACTGAACAGATAAAAGTTCCTCAAAAATTTGATTCAAGCACTTCTAACAGAAATATATTGTCTACAGAGAGGTTGTGCTGACATGAAACATTGGAATCTATGTTTTGATCTTTATCTCAGATTATATTCTAGGCAGCATAAATGAACAAAGTAAGTAGAGGAAAATGAAAATCTGAAGAAGTAATGTCATGAAAAATGTCTACCTTTTTTATTCTATTGCATTCTAGTGGACAAAACAAATTGTAACAGCAGGGGAGCAAAAGCGAAATGGAATACTGTATGACTCTTTGGAAGATTTGGAAGACAGGCCCCCAGTTGCTAGTGGCTTCTCTCTTCTACATCACTGAGTACTGGAATGGCACACTACTCTGTCTTTGCATCTTTCATTCTTACCTACACTCTTTGTCTGGAGCCAAGGAACAAGAAAGCTATGGGTTCCTTAAATTTTTCAAATCTCTGTACATATCCCTGCCTAACCCTCTAGTAAACTCCCTGATCTACCCTTGGGGACTTTCAAATTTAAATGTCCTTTCTGCCTATGTAATATCTCCTTTTGGATATCTCCATATACATATCAAGTTACTTCTTTGTTTAAGTAGCTCACATCAAAGTCAATGGCACTCAAATCTACCCAGTTTTCTTTTAATTACTTAAAATTGTATTGAAAAAATGATTCTTCTCTCATACAATACATCCTGACCATGGTGTTGCCTCTGTCCACCCCTTCTAGCCCCCCCTCCACCTCCCATCTACCCTAGATTCACTGCCACTCCAAAAAGTCAAATCCATAAACCCAGTTTCACTGAACCTGGTAGAAGAGGAATTAGGAAATAACCTTGGACACATTGGCACAGGAGATCACTTCCTGAACAGAACACCAGTAAGTAGCACAGGCACTGAGATCAGCAATTAGTTAATGAGACTTCATGAAACTGAAAATCTTCTGTAAGGCAAAGGACCCGCCAATAGGAAAAAAACAGCAGCCTACAGAATGAGAGAAGATGTTTACCAACCTCACATCTAACAGAGGACTGATCTCCAAAGTGTACAAAGAACTCAAGAACAAGCCATCAAACAAACAAAAAACCACCAAATAATCCAATTTAAAATTGGGTACAGATCTAAACAGAGAACTATTAATAGAAGAATCTCAAATGGCAGAAGAATCTAAAGTGGCAGAGCAACACTTAGAAAAATTTCAACATCATTAACCATGAGAAATGCAATCAAAATAACTCTGAGATTCAATCTTACATCAGTCGGAATGGAAAAGATCATATACACAAATGGCAGCTTGTGCTGGAGAGGATGTGCAACAAAGAGAACACTAGTCCATTGCTGGTGGGAATGTAAACTTGTACAGACACTTTGGAAATAAATATGGCAGTTTCTCAGGAGACTGAAAATCAGTATTCCTCAAGTCCCAGCTATATCCCTTTTGGGCACATACCCAAAAGATGCTCAATCATGCCACAAGGACACTTGATCAACTATATGGTTAGCAGCTTTATTTGCATTTGACAATGTGGAATGGATGTCTTTCACCTGAAGAATGAGAAAAGAAAATATGGTACATTTACACAATGGAGTATTACTCAGCTGTTAAAAACAATGACATCAGGAAATTTGAAGGCAAAAGGATGGAACTAGAAAAAAATATCATCCTGAGTGAGGTAAACCAGACCCAGAAAGACAAACCTGGAGTATACTCATTCATAAGTGGATATTAACTGTAAAGGATAACCATGCTGCAATCCACAGTCCCTGAGAGGCTAGGTAACAAGAAGGGCCCAAAGGGGGATGCCTAGATTTTCCTGTGGAGGGGAAATAAAAGAGTTATCCTTAATAGACTATGAGCAAGTAGATATAGGGACATGAGGGATCAGGTTGGGGGATGAATGGAAGGGGAAAGTACTGAAAGAGATGTCTTGATATGGGAGACATTTTTGGATCAGGTAGAAACTTGATCTAAGGGATACCCCCATGAATCTACAAGGACGACCCCAGCTAAGACTCCTTGCAATAGTGGATAGGTAGCCTGATCTGGCCATCTCCTGTAATCATATTGGTGACTACACTAATTGTCATTAGAAAGTCTTCAACCAGTAACTGATGGAAACAGATGCAGAGACCCACAGCCAAGCAGTGGTAGAGTTTGGGGATTCCTGTTGAAGCAAGGGAAGAAGGATTGTAGGAGCCACAGGGGTCAAGGTCATTACAAGGGAACCCACAGAAATAACAAACCTGGACTCATAGGGGTTCACAGAGTCTGTATTGACAGCTAGGGATCCTGCATGGGCCTTTCTTAGGCCCTCTACATATGTGCAACAGTTGTGTAGCTTGGTCTACCTGTGGGACTCCTAGCAGTGGCGGCAGGGCTTGTCACTAATGCTTTGGCTGGCATTTGCAAACCTATTCCTCATACTGGATTGCCCAGCCTTAACAAAAGGGAAGGAGCTTTGTCCTACCTCAACTTGATATGCCATGCTTTGTTGATGCCTTTTTCTGAATAGAAACAGAGGAGGAGTGGATGAGGGCAGAGGGCAGGTGGGGGAGGGGATGGAAGAAGAAGAAGGAAGGGAAACTGCTGTTTTGTTGTAAAATAAGTGAATAAATTTAATACAAAAACCCACCATGCCTCATGGGAAAAATTTTTGTCATCTCTAGCATTGATTTGGACTATATTACCCTTACCCTCTTCACTCAGAGCATCAGCAACTACTTCTGGGGCCAAGCACTTCTCACAGAAAGTAGGAAGTTTGTGTTCATCATCAGCTTCAATGAGTCTCTGACAGTTTGTAGCTTCACCTTGGCACAGCCAACTTCCTAAGGGGCACCATGAAAAATAGCTCTGATAATTAATGTAGGCACCAAGAACTATACATTTCTCCTGTAAGATTGCTTTCAATTGGTTCCAGAGCTTTGTTTTGTTGTGTCTTCATTTTCATTTAATTTCAGGATTTTTTTTCTTTCTTGATTTCTTCTTTGACCCAGTCGTCATTCAGTAATGAGTTGTTTCATCTCCATGAGTTTGAGTACTAGAGGCTTGTTTTCTTTCAGTTTTGTGTTTTATTTCCTCATATTCAGATGGGATCCTGGAGAGACAAACTTTTTGAATTTGTAAAGATTTGCTTTTTGTCCCAGGATGTGTTCTGTTTTAGAAAAACATCTATTTGCTGCCAAGTAAAACATGTATTCTTTGGTGTTTGTGTGGAATACTCTCTAGATGTCTCTTAAGTCCATTTGCTGTATGATGTCAATTAATTCTTATGTTTCTCTGTTTATTTTTTTTTGTCATGATGTTCTGTCTATTGGAGAAAGTGAAATATTGAAAACATCCACTATAAATAAATGATAAAAATCTGTTCATTTCAATCCAGTATTATATTTTTTTTAATTCAGTGCACCAGAATTTTGTACATATATGTTTAGTCTGTTAATGTCTTCTTAATTAATAATTCCTTTGTTTAGGATGATGCCTGTCTTCATCTCTTCTAAACAGTTTCAGTTTGAAACCTATTTCTGTCGAATATTAGGATGGTGACACCTGCCTGCTTCCTTCCTGGTACCATTCCATTAGAGTTCTCTTGTCCATCCTTTTACTCTAAGACGGTACCTATCTTTAAAGCTAAGATGTATTTCTTGCAGATAAAAGATATATCAGAGTTTGTTTCTTGATCTATTCAATCAGCCTCCATGTTTCAATTGCAGAATTGAGGATACTGATATTTACATTTGTCCTCATCTAGAATGAATCTCAGCTGAACTGCTACTAAAAGCCTAAAAGCTTAACAGGGCTCTAGTTCCTTATGTACCTTTCTGCCTCCTGCCATCATTTCCTGGGATTAAAAGCGTGTGTCACCATGCCTGGCTGTTTTCAGTGTGGCTTTGAACTTACTGAGATCCAGATGGATCTCTGCCTCTGGAATGCAAGGATTAAAGGCATGTGCTACCACTGCCTAACCTCTATGTTTAATATTGTGGCTGTTCTGTTCTGTGACCCACAGATAAGTTTATTAGGGTGCACAATATATTGGGGAACACAATATCACCACACTAGAGCCTTGTTAAGCTCTTAGGTTTTTAGCAGCAGTTCAGCTGAGATCCATTCAGATGAGGACACAGAGGCTTCCAATTTGAGGAAAAAAATATCAGCTAAGGAGTTGGTGAGGTGAGGTTGGTTGTGCCTTTCTCTGTTTCTCTGATCTTTCAGCATTCACCCCAATACCTGGCTCTGGGGTTTGTTTTTATTAATAAAACTCTTTAAGACTCATGTTACATAATTCTCTTTGACAAAAACAAATCTGGAGTATCGGTAAGATTTTAGATAGAAGATTTTGCCTTGATCATTCATATTGTTGGTAGATTTGTGATGAGATCTTGGTATGTGGACTTCTTTTGTTAGTCCTAAGTCTGATTGGGGCAGTTGAGAGGGAATTCAGGTGTGTTGAGTCAAAATGTTGGAAATGGCTTGGGTAGAATGAAATCAGGAGGACTGAGAGGATGTTCCTTGCAGCATGAATCTTAAATGGTCTTATTAATACAAACAAACCCAAGGCCAGTTATTGGGGTGAATGCTGGAAGATCAGAGAAGCAGAACAGGCTACAGATAACATCACCTGGCAAACTTCTCAGCTGATCTTGTTTCCTCAGACTGGAAGCCTCTGAGTCCTTATCCAAATGGATCTCAGCTAAACTTCTTCTCAAAAGCTTGAAAAGCTTAACCAGCCAAATGCTTCTAGTTCCTGGTTTTCACACCTTATATACCTTTCTGCTTTCTGCCCTCACTTCCTGGGATGTAAGGCGTGTGTCGCCATGCCTGGCTGTTTCTAATGTGGCCTTGAACTCACAGAAATCCAGAGGGATTAAAGGTGTGAGTGCCACCATTTTCTAGCCTCTGTATCTAGTGGCTTGTTCTGTTCCCTGACCTCAGATAAGTTTATTAGGGTGCACAATATTTGGGGGAACATAATACCACCACAGTTCCTCCTCATGTAAGTCTTGAGTATGGGAGTACACCTTACTGGGTGAAAAGATTATAGTGGCATGGGAGGGATCTTGTGTTAGTGAGTAAGTAGGCAGGTACAGGTAAAAGCCTAGAAATTAGTTACTGTGTAGACAAGGGTAGCTAGACTAGAATAGGGCACTGTATGTGGGGCCTGGGCTTAGAACTGGAAGGCTGGGAAGAGTGCATGAATGAGATAGGTCAGGAAGACTTGTTGAGCTATCATGGACTAGAATGTGGGAGATCTAGCTGACTGAATACATTGGATCCAAACTAATCATTTTCAACTAAGAATGCAATCTATTCATTCTTCTGCTTAAAATATTTTAAGATTTACCATTTACTATATAGTAAAAACTAAATTTCTATTTTGATTGTTTCTTTCTTTTGATTATTTGAGACATTGTCTCTGGCTATGCTACTGACTTATGTTGGGAATCACTAGGTCTCTCAAGTTGGCCAGAAACTCATGATCAGGTTTGTGGTATTTCCCTTCTCTATGGCTCTATGGCCCACCATCAGCTATACTGAACTCTTGTTCTCTATTCTCTGAACTCACAACAGTCTCTTTTATCTCTTGATCATTCTTTTCTTTTAAAACATGGTGATTTATATAACTTGTCTTCACTCTCCTCCTAATTTCTTTTTTTGGTTGTGATTTTGGGGTGGTTTTTTTTTTTTGAGTGACAAATACATTTAGTAGTTTCCTAACAACACTTGGATTCATGATTCACATGATAGATCAATAAATGCTTATAATAATAATGATAATAAACAACACATTATTGGGATGATTAAAAAAGACTGAGCAAGATATCAATAAACAATATCAAACAGTCTTGTCATGCTTTCAACATGGACTCAGCAAAAGTGGCTGTAAGCACTGGTGTGGTTACAGTGTCTTAATTTTGAACCATTCCTGCTGTCTGTTTTTAGAATAATATTTCCAATGAAGCCTCTCTCTTAAGAGTGATGAGTTATTTCAGTCATTGTGTTGTGATATAGTATTTGAATCCCTGATTCAAAATATTTTCATCTACACACTTACTACCAGCAAATGACTTAACACTAAAGAAAATAAAAATAAGACACATAGTAGTAATTATAATCTTTAACAATTTTTTCTTCTAAATGTTATATATATATATATATATATATATATATATATATATATATATATATTACCTCTCAGAAAAACCATACAAATAGATACAAATAGAGAAACTAAAGCCTGATAATATTAAATTATATATCTCACTTGTTGAAACTGAAAAACAGAAGAAAAGATGTTAGAGTTCAGGTAGTATGGATACACAGCCTTGACATTTATATACTCCTAAATTCTTTAACTGGAAATATTTTAATTGCCTTCGCCTGAATGAGGAATCTTGAACAAGTTTCAAGCTAGAAGTAACAAGATTTCAAGAAAATGGAGCACCCATTGGTATGTAAAGATGAGTCTTTTAACCAACATGCTAGTTTTCCTGAGCTCTCTGGAAATGTCTGTTGAATGAAATGGCATGATTTGGTTTTGTCCTCAGCATAAAGCCAGTGGGTATTAGAAGAACAAGGTGACATTGGTTTTATACTCCACATTTACCACAGGCAATTGAACTACTTCAAAATAGGAAGCATTCATGAGGGAAGTGCTTCCTTTGTCCATCAAAGCAGTCTGACTGAACATCAAGTTCTGTTTTATAGTCAAAGGCTGACTCAAAGATACAGTTGATAAAGGAAAAAGTGTAGAATGTGGAAAGAAATTAAAAACACACAGGGCATTATTGACTTTAATTTAATTCTTGAATATTTCTGTTCTAAATAGGAACTGAGAATATAGCTAGAATTTAGTGTAATTTGTGGTAAGGCCATCTTTGAGATCCCTGGGGTACTGTGTTATATTGAGAATAATATAATAGACTTAAAATGAGTTTGAACTTTCCATTTTGCACCATTAGTCTCTCAATGATGTGCAACTATTTGCCTTACAGAATAATAAACCTAGAGAATTGGACCTAGTTAAGAACTCTAAATGTTAGATCTTCCACTTTCTTTACTTGAGCAGACTTTGTGCATTTATAGACAGAAACTACAGTGTGGATTTAGACCTCAGGAGCTATGGAATAGATCACATTTCTTTGCTGCCCAAAACTACTTAAGGCATCATATGTTCTGTGTATAATTTTACTTCTCCATGAATCTAATTGTAGTTATGGTGAGAACATAATACAAAAAGAAGAGTTCTTAAACTAGTAAACCTCATTCTTAAAAGTGGTAATAATGTATACATACAACAGTTTCAGAACAGTTTATAGAGCAAAAGGAAGAAATAACTTGCCTTTTCCCATGAGTAAACGACACACATGAATATTTCTCTTTAATATAAGTAGATCTGGTTAAGTCGATGGGGCCAAAGATGATTAATTTAATTTCACAGTAAAGGACATCAATCTTGTATTTTGTGCTTTGTTTTTTGTTAGCATTTTGGAGAAAGTCAAGGTGACTTAAAATTTGTCTTTGTGGCTATTGAGGATTGACATCAGAAATGGTCTGAGCTATAGTCTCCATTTATAGTTAATTTACTTTGCTTTTCCATACATTGCTTTGGGACCTACCATTTTTGTTCCATCTATAATGCCAAATGTATATAAGTCAAATACTACAGAATACACAGGTGCAATTTGAGAGGTTATTTTACAAAAAAAATGTTATCCTGTCCTTACATGTCCTTTTTATTAAAAATGCAAGATCCTTTGGTGAATAAAATAACTGAGGAAATTTTTGCAGTTTTGATATAAAAATCTCTGTCACTAACAAAGAAAGAACAGCGAGAGTTTTCATAGGTTTACCATAAAAGAATAAGGCTCAGAGGCAGAGAGGAACTTCTCTGGTGAATTTTCAAATCAATTTATGGCTTAATATTTTGATATGTACCAAGAGGCTCATTGAATATAATTATGAATACATAGTGTTGACTGCATAGTAATTTTCCTAGAAAAGAAATAATACTGAGCAAAGGGGAGTGCCAGTGAACACACACACAAAAAAATGGACTTTTGTGCATAGCCAATTTAGTTTTGTTTTTGAGCAGTAGAAAATACTTTCTTTTCAAGTGCTATTAATGAAACACATGCTATTTGGAAACAAAGAAGGAAAACAATGTATAACCACCAAAGGCACAAATATGCAGGTGTGTTAATAGCTAGTTGCCTACTTAGCCATATATATAAGCATGTACGGGGAGATCCTGGAGATCTTTTGCCTTCATCATACCTACTAACTACTTAAAATTTGCTGATACATTTAACAGGTACATTTTAAAAGGTGACAATTGAGAAGAGGCAAGGTTCTTATCATTCTTGCTTTCCATGGTATATTGTTTTGTGGCATTAACTACATAAATCAGTAGGAGCATTTTTTGTGACTCACAGATTTAAAGAGTACTATGTAGATACTTAAAATAGGTAAAGGAAAAGTCTGAGAAGTTTCCCCACTTGACTATAGAACACACAATTTGTATATAAATATACAAAGAACAGCTGAGGAATATAGACATTCTCTTAGACAAGGCTGGGAAGACAATTCAGTTCTAATTTAAAATTCTTCAGAGAAGCAGATCCACTACTAAAGTTTCATTATAGTGACTACCACAGTTTGATAGCCATTATATTTTTGTCCTTTTCATTATATGAACAAATTATTAATAGGATCAAAATAATATTTATAGTTAAATTCTAACGGGGAATTCTGTATATGATAAGTTGAACCTATGTGACACTGTTCTGTCTTTATCACTCTTGGAGTTGGGATAATGCTGTTTTCTGACTTTCTCTCGACATTTCAAAGATCTATTACAATCAGAATGATCAGACCTTCTGGAATGATTTGGCAGCCAATCAACATCAGAACAGGCATTAAAAAAAAACCAAACCTTCATTCATTTTTAAAACTTTCATTTATTTTATATACCAACCACAGTTCCACCTCAGAACAGGCATTTTTTAGAGTTATATGTTTTTTGTTTTTTTTTTTCAAATGTTGAAGATGATCTTTGTTCTGAATCTGCTTTACTCTTTAACAAACATCCTTTGGACAACTATCTGTGTGAGAAAGTGAAAGTAAGCTTTCTGCTATGGTCTGCTATGGTGGATTTCTAAAAGCCATCAATCATGAGAAAATGTAATTAGCCTACAGCGAAATCATCAACCAAGGCATGACTAATGATTAGTTTTTAAATTTGTAATTCCCAATATTGAGTGAACATCTGTACACTAGCAGAAGATTATTCATCCCTTTTATGTGATTGTTACCCTTTTGGCTTTAAGTAGCAGAAGAAATAGAAGAGATTGTCTATTTATGCTGGTTATTTTTTTTTTTTTTTGGCCAACTTGACACAAGCTAGGGTTATCTCAGAAGAGGAAGCAGAGAGTCAATTGAGAAAACTCCTCCATCACATTGGCATGGAGGCAAAAGACTGTGGGAACATTTTCTTGATTAATGATTAATGTGGGGAAACTCAGGCCAATGTGAGCAATGCTTGGCAGGTGGGCCTGGAATATATAAGAAAAAGCATTTCTCCATGATCTCTGCTTCATTTCCTACATTCAGGATGCTTTCCTGTTTGAGTTCCCACCTGGGCTTCCCTTGGCTATATACCAAGCATTCTGTTTAGAATGAACCACAGAAATAAGAGTTGCCTAGTATTTAGTTGCACAACATCTAGTTGAGTCAATAACAAATAGTAGAAGAATTATAAATGACAAGGAATAACAAATATTATGCTAGAGAATATAAAATATGATGTGTAATGATAAAGACTGTTAAATAATTAATTGTGAGTGTATGATATGACTTTCTAGAATAAGGTTCTAATCTGAGATCTGAAAAGTGTCAAATTTGCTAGGGAAACCTCAAGTATTCAAAGGAATGAATAAAATACTTTACCCACTGAAGTGATTAGGCCTGAATTGCAACACTACACTTTAGTCACAAGAGTTATTCAATGCTATGACTGAGTGAAAAGTGGAATGGAGTGTGGCACATAAATGCTTAGGTTCAAAAGTTAGGATGTTTATATCTATCTGTCTATCTACCTATCTCTCTATCTTATAAAATGTATGGTATATATACAACTTGTCATTTAAGTATGAGTTTGAGGTGTTTTATCACTCTGATTTTCATCTCTAATATATGATGAATAATTGAAAAACTTTTGGTTGATGCTTTCATTTTCTTTCCTCGAGTTATAGCTTTGAAAACTATATATATTAGAATAAACCCAAGACAGAAACAAATATTTGCTCATTTCAAAGATTAAAATTACTCACTAAATTTAAGGACATACAAAGGAGACTGGGCAGGAGTAAAAATACAAATCACTGGGAGTCCCTGCCAAGCCAATAGTTTTATATTTTGTTATCTTTTGGAACTTTTCAACATAGTGTATCACTGTTATCAAAGAAAATTTTCCAATGAATTATTTGTTGATCTAATAATATTGACACTGCTCATCCAAGGGCAGTAATGAAATGGCTACAGTCTGTTTTACAGTACATAAAATGGTTGTGTGCCAAAACATGAAATAAAACAAATGGCAGCTTTGGCAATTTTAATATGCCCTTTATAAAATTACCTTATACCAAATATATACACCACTTTTCATCTAATGTCCTAAATAATGATTAAGTACTTGTCTGTCAATATATGTGAATAGATTGACAAGTATCATTTGACAGCCGAAAGTTTGTTCAACCAGTTCATTACACTTATTAGCTAATAGATTCAAAATCGTACTTGTTGGGTTCTTTTATTTACTTGCAGAGTTTTCATGATGAGAAACTGAGGTTAAAATGACACTAATTCCCTGGCTCTTGTATATGGATAATTGTTTGTCTTTCAATACTTAATAATAGTATTCATTTATAAGCACAAACACATTTGAGAAGTTTTATAAGTCTATATCCATCTCAAAGGTAAAAAATTCCATTATAACACAGTAACAATTAAATCTCCACATAGGTAATATAACTTTCTGTGATTTACTTTGCATTATGATAGATGCAAATCTGCTTGTAAAATCATATAAAGGCATATAAAGTGATACTGGTGGTAAGCAGTACAGAACTTGTCTAGCATGCACAAGGCCTTTGATTTAATTCTCAGTACCACAAAACTAACCATCCAACCAAGCAAAATCAAGATGAAGCTCAAAATTCTGCACAGTGTATAAATGTCATATATTTTAATGTTAGGGACCAAGATTTCAGGAACCAAACATGAACCATGGAAAGTACTAGCTAAGCCAGAGAACAAGTCATAAACCCACCGCCCTCCCCCCTCCCTCAGGGCAGTAACACCTGTTTGCTAACTGGAGGCTCCCAAAGATAAGAACATTCCACAGTCAGGTGCCATGGCAACCAAATGTAAAGAGCATTTCATGGTCAGGTACCCTAGCAACAGAACAAATGGGCCCTGACCAGTCACCTTAGCAGACTTCCTGCAGTTGCAGGACCTGCATGTCTCCCACGCTCTGCATACCTTTCATGTCCCTTCCCCTTCCCTCCTTCCTGCCCCTTCCCCTCTTATGCTATATAAGCCATGTGGAGGAAAATAAAGGTTGGCGGCTTGATAAGCATACTGTCTTGCTGTCCGTCTTTTCCTGTCGCCCTGTCCTTTCATTTGCTCCCACAGGTGGGTCGCCCTGTTGAAACCCCACTGGCCAGGACATTTTAACATATAAGACTTTAGACTAAAACATTATGCTCCCTATAATCAAGTGTAAGGTTTTACCAAATGTGAGGAAAAAACAGCAATGATGTAAAAAATAGATCTTTTTAAAGGTTTGTGAAGCCATCACTTAGAAATTCAATTAATAACAGGCATTCACCCATCATAATGGATAATTATCACTAAATATGGGACACTTTGTGTCAAATCTAATAACAGTTTATGAACAGGAGATGTCATGTAAAAATCTGATATAATATGGCAATATGAACTCTTGACCTTAATACTTAAATAACCAAATCTCAGTTAAATGTAGATCAAAATATCTGAAGAAGTATAGTGTACCTCTAAAGCAATCACATACAAAAATCACTAACACAAATTGCATATACCTTACCAACACATGGTCACACAGATGGACTCAGTTAAGCAAAACAAAAGAATATGAATGTAGAAAAGGGGGCTGTAGAAGGGTATTAGCAGTGGCAAAAGTTAAGAGTAATTAGAATGTATTTTATACATATATGAAAAATGATAAATAACAAATTTAGTTTTTAAAAGATCTTCATTGCTTCCTCTCAACATATACACAAATTCACTAGATATATGTCATAGACTTGTTTGTCTTGTTATAATACAATAGTAAAATTCATATCAATATTTAAAAGAAAAGATCAACAAATTGAGCCTTTATAAATTATATGAATCGCTGGGTGGTGGTGGCGCACACCTTTAATCCCAGCACTCAGGAGGCAGAGGCAGGTGGATCTTTGTGAGTTCGAGGCCAGCCTGGTCTACCAAGTGAGTTCCAGGAAAGCCACAAAGCCACACAGAGAAACCCTTTCTCAAAAAAAGCAAACAAACAAACATAAAAGAAAAAAAAATTAGGTAAATCTTTTATCTTTCAAAAGAAATACTTAGAAAAGATAAAAGTTTTAGGGGGAAAATATGGGTAGGCTCCTAGATGACACAGGAAATTATCTAAAATACATAAAGAAGTTCAACCAAAGTGTAACAAAACCCAATTAAAAATAGGTCAAATATGTTAAGAGATGATTAATAAGAAAAGATCCAGAAATGACTTCAGTAAAGCACTATGGTCTTTTGCAGGTTCGATGGAATGTACTGTTCAAGATCTGGGCAATACTTCCCTTTTGCATTTGTGAATGCTTGCCACACCTCTGGCAAATGCTTTGTGGTCAGTTATGGTGGCAAATGCTGTTCACATTCTTCAGTGGTTGGTCATCATGGTGGTCTCCCAGAATCTGTTTTTGTGTTTCATTGCAGCCCCTGCCTCTGACTAGACTTCAACAATGAATATTCTGTGCCTTTGACCTAAAGTTTCTTCACCATTGTCCAGTTATTCTGCAATGCAATTGTCCAACATACAGTCCTGTGACAATCATTTTGCATTCTCATAGCATTCTGTTCAGAGAGAATTAGTATCAACAAGATGCTCACTCAACTAGAAGTCTTTTCTCTGTTCTCATTGCCAAGAAGAATGATCACCCTGTTGCTGTCATGTGCTTACCTCTTCTAGTTTTCTGTTTAAAATATTTATTATTGAATGTAAAATACCACTTCTCTGATGTTCTCTGCTGTAAGCTGTAGTCCATTGTATATCCTGTGCTCTCTCTCCCTGGGCAGATAAAGCTTTCTAAATCATGTCAATCTTCCAGAAAGCACTCTGATCTTTTATGGTTGGTTTATTATTTTATGTTGCTATTGATGCTAGCAACATTTTTGCATAACACCCAGCTGTTCTGATAGCTATTGTCAAAATATCCTTGATTTATTAATACTCAGAGACAATAGATGATTTTTCAGGCCTGTCATTTGTCAACCTTCATGCTAATTTAATGATGAGGATATAAGACCATTAAAAAAATATCTTTTAAAGCCAGGCAAGGTGGCTCATGCTTTTAGTCCAAGCGGGAGGTAGAGACAGGCAGATCTGTGTGGATTTGAGGCTAGCATGGTCTACAGAGTGATTTCCAGGACAGCCAGGGCTATACAGAATAAACCCTCTCTCAAAACACCAAAAAAAATCTTTTAAAAGAAAAATACAAAAATTAAATTTCAGTATCAAAATTTTCCTTAAAAAATAATTCATGAATCAAAACACAAGCACAAAAATTAAAATGCTAACATTTTGTCAGATTCTGTATTCTGGTATTTTCTTAACTGGTTTACTCAATTATCAGGACTTAAATTAATAGATTTTAGGGAAAATTAACTTCATCATTTTTCCTTGCTCATTAAAACCCTGCCTTATGGGTTTCTCCTTTTTGTAACCTAGGAAGGAAATTCGCCCATGCCCCAGAGGTTTGCTTTTCTTTTTAGATCATAAACAAATAATTTCTTTATTATAAAAATTAATGTCCTAATTCAAAGTTATGGTGACATTAATTATTGAGTCCAGTATTGATAATAAAAACTCTTCTGCCTTTATTTTATTTAAAACTTCTGCTTTCTCCTGACTGTAAGATTATCCTGGTAAGAAACCTGGAGTTAGGGAAAAGGGCATAATCTATCACTTCTGTTTCCTAATCCACCTCCTTTTTTCTTGTTCATTACCCAAGGTTTCTAGCCTTTGTAAGCTTTCAGAAATTAAGAAAGGTAAGTACAGAATAATGGTAGAGCAGTATTCCTCCTTTTTGGTATTAAATATTTTAAGCTTTTAGATTTTCATATATTTATTCAATGAAATATGATCACATCCACCTCCTGTTGTCCTCTTCCAACTGCCTCCATAGCCTCTCAACATGTCCTATTTCCAACTTCATGTCTTATTTTTGTTTGTGTCTGTGTATGTTAATCCAGTAAGTCATGGAACACCTACCAGTTACCACACCTACCCTGAAAACACAATGATTTTTTTCTCCCCCAGCAAATATCCACTGCCAATAGCTCCTAGATATTGATTGTGTGTAGGTCTTGTGCAGGTAGCCACAGCTGCTGTGAGTTAATGAGTGTAACAGCCATAGCCTGTCCAGAGGACAGCATTGCACAGCACTTCTTACCAGCATTGCTATTGTTGATTGTTACAGAATTCTTGAGAGATTCTTTTCCTACTGTGAATGTTCTCATGTGGAAATTTAATAAGAAAACTTTTCCTTAACTCACTTCTTATTATCTTTCCTTTATAATCTGATAAGAAAAATAGCCCCATGCGTCTGTTCCCAATGCTTTCTTCATTTGAGATTATTTAGTCTTGCTTTCTGACAGTTTTTGTGTACTGACAATATAATGATAGCTTTTAAGATAGACGGATAAATCATAGGCCTGTAGGTGAAAGCATTCAGACTAAATAAGATTGTTTTGTTATAAATAAAAACAGATCAAATATAAATTTCAGGTTGGTCACAAATATTATACTAAGGGAACTTTTAAAATATTTTCTACAGAGTTAATTAAGGGTTTCTCTTGTTATTTAGGTTCCTAATTGGTTTCTACTGTTTTTGTAGTGAGATAGTTCAGGAGATCCTCGGCAGAAAGACTGAATAAATTATCATATGTTAAGCAAAATGTGTAAATGTTCTGAAGTCAACAAGCTGTTAAGAAATGTAGTTAAGGATCATGAACTTTGCAATGGAATCTTTTCAGAAGAGCTGAGACTCTTTCTAGATCTTCTGACATGCTGAGCACAGATGGCTGCATCAAAGACCTAGCATGAACAGAAAATAATTGGCCTTCTCCACATGTAAGTTTTGCATAATTAAATTTTAGCAGATTTGTAATGAAACACGAAGGTAAAGATTACAAAAATGTCCTGGCTTTATACATTTTGCATTTTAATGATCCTATAAAAGAATACTATAATACACATAATGTTATAAATATATATAAATTTGTTTTTCAAGACAGGGTTTCTTTGTGTATCTTTGCACCTTTTCCTGAAACTCACTTCATAGCTCAGGCTGGCCTCAAACTCACAGAGATCCACCTGGCTCTGCCTCCCAAATGCTGGGATTAAAGGCGTGCACCACCAGCACCCGGCTATAAATATTATTATCTCCTGTCTAAAAATGACAGTCACATTTACTACTTTAAAATGTTTTTGTTTTGGGTAAGATTATTACTATAAGGATTTGATTGTATTTGAGTAGTCTAACATTCTTTATTTCCCTTTAATAAAGGTATAATCTTCATAATGAGATATATCACATTAAAATAATGAAAATACTAAGATAAATATATGTTTTTACAAGCACAATACAGACTTTGTGCACATGGGGAACAAAGTGAACCCTGGGGACTTTTGGATTCTCATATGATGAATTCAGCTAACATCATCTGAACATATATATATATATATATATATATATATATATATATATATATGAAAAACATACAAATAATGCAGAAGAGAAAGTTCAAGAGACAGAACCAGAAACATATTGCTCTCAGGAAAAAAAAAATGAATTGCTTTCCAGAAAGAAGGGACTGAGATAAATCAAGCAATTATTGGACCAGAAATCTGGGCAGTATTGACTTTTAAAAAGTGAGTCCACAAGTGTGAAAATTCAAAAGTAGCAGTCTTCATAGAAGATTTGAAAGTTTATTGTGAGTATCGTGTGAGTATGATATGGTGTTTGGAGTAAGAAGATGACTTTGTGGTGTCCATTGTTCTCTTCACCTTTACATGGGTTCTGGGGAAAGAAATCATGTTGTCAGGCTTGCACTGCAAAAGATTTTATACACTGAGCCTTTTTACTGTTCCAAGTAGCAATCTTTAGAAAATAATATGCCTGATAGCAAGAGAAGCAGTTCAGAAGAAGGCTCCATTTCTTGAGTACTTGGTACAGAAGAAAACTGAAAAGAGAGCACATCACTGGTCAAGAGTGCAAAAAGAAAATAACATCAAGTCCATCCACTGGAGAAAAATGATTGCTTGGTTAAAGACACATATATAGCCTGTGTGAGGTAATATATACCTATGATACCAGGGCTAAAGCAGTCTGGGACACATAGCATCATTACATTGTGAAAAAACATAACAAGATAAAGCAAAGACCCTCTCCAAAAATGAAAGAACAACACTAATTGCATGCACTCTTCAGATGAATAAGATATCAAAAAATATTTCCATTACATGAGTATGGCCTAGAAAATGGTAAGGATATTTTAAAAATGTTTTTAATTATAATAGAATTGCATCACTCCTCCACAATCCCCTGCACCAAGATTCCATCCTTTGAACTCCTCCATGTCCCCCACATTCACTAGTTAATAGACTCTTTTTCTTTGATTGTTATTGGTGAGTGTGTGTGTTTGTGTGTGTGTGTGTGTAAACAGCTGGGGCTGGGCATGCGATTCAACAGGTGAAAGCATGCATTTGATAACAGAAACTATAATCCCAGAACTCCTAAAGAATAGAACAGAGATATAAAAATCATCCTGGCCCTGGCCTACAGAGTTCTGAAAAAAAAAAAAAAAAAAACAAGTTGGAAAAGAGAACCAACACTTGAAAGTTGTCTTGTGACCTCCACCTAGGTTAACCTGAATGCATATGCTATGCATACTCTCAAGCTCATGCACACAAACATGAAAAAAATTAATTAGATGAATAAACACAAAGAAATAAACCAAAGGAAAGGTGTAGCTTGAATCTATATAAAACTATTATTATAAAAATAGTTTTATCATCTTTGTTTTACATCTAGTATCCTCCTATGAGTGAGTACTTTAATTTATGGGTATAATGATAATGTATTAGGAGTTAATTTAGTGCTCTGTTCATTTAGCATAATAGTTGAAATAGGTTCTTCCCTAGGGTCTATGACCTGTTAACCCAGAGTTTCTGGGCCTGTCTATAGTACCAAGTATGGGTTTCATCTTAATGGGACTAAAATATAATTAGAAAGTTCATTATTCCTATAATGTTTGTGCCAGTATTGCCCCCATGGGAACATACTGGCAGGCAAGACATATGTTGAAGGGTTAAGAAAATATTGCAGCTTTATTTCATGCTTTAGTTATGTCATTCTTTCGGTTATTACTCACCAGTGAAACAAAGTAAACTCCTACAGAAAGATAACCAGATCAAAAATCCAGTTTCAGAAATGTGGTTAAGCTGGAAAACTGAAAAATAAATTAGTTCCACAGAACTCTCTGAAGACATCAAAATAATTACATTATATATCTAAATAAATATTTTAAAGGGAAATGAACCAATCACCCCTGGAAAGTCAAGTAGCATTTGTTGTGTTTCGATCCCATTAAGCACCAGGCTTCAATTGGAACACAGCATCATATTCATTAATTTTGCTTTCTACTTCATTTCTCAATAATTTTTTTGTCATTTTCCTTGCTAATCTGAAGATTTTGGCATGTTATGAAATGAGTGAGATTCTAACAAAACTCCAAATGACTGAGAACTGATAAAGACGCTAGAAGACATTGTAAAGTAGTGTGTCCTGACCCTTTTTTCCTCTTTGTAGCTGCTGTCTGCATCAGTCAGAGACATTGTAAAAAGCAAACTTTTGTTTGCACATTGGATAGGTACATTTGGCTTCAGCCACACATTTGCATGATTAACCAAGGAAAGATTTTGAACTTGTCTCTACTTCATATCCATATGTTTAGGAAGTATCTTTTCAGTTGACATCTAAAGAGTCCTTTATTTGAGCCCTGTCTTTATTAGAAATCTGTGGTCATGTAAGTGACTATGAAGAATGGTAGATGTCCACTATGATGAGAAAGGGAATTAGATAATATTCTTAAAGAAGAATTAAACCTTTGTAACTGCAAAATTGTAGAGCCATTTTCATTTGTGAATTCATCATTAAGGCAATTATCTCATGATTCACTAATAAAGACAGATGGAGTATAAATTTCCTTTAACACATCAACGTTCTTAGATTCTGTGCTAATGAGGTCATTAGAACCAACATTGTGAACTATCACTGCTTTGAATTCTACTTTCTGTGCATCTAAAATCTGCACGTTAAAATTATAATCAAACTTTCTAATGTGTCAGATGCATTTTCTTCTGGTGGTGGCGACAATATGAATTAACAAGCACTCTCTGGTTTGAATTAAATAAATCATTTAAAAGTTGGAAGTTTATAACCAAATCTTGCTGGGAGATAGTCAAGTACCTGAGACGCATTTGCAAAATTATACTAAATATCTGTTTCTACAAACAGCAAGATTTAGAAACAAAGACCTGAGTAATCAAGAGAGAATAGAAGAGAAATGTCTTCTTGTAATCTCACCTCAATAGTATGTTGATTAGTTTAGTGATAAAGGTTTACCTACCTTTGAAAAGCCTGTGATTCCTTTACAATATATAAATGATATGTATATGTAGATGCATGGTGTCTGTACTGATATGGGAGAATTCTCTATTATAACTTCATTCCTCAGGACTGAATAGCTATACTAACACTGACAGTCCAGAGTATGAAAAGGGAAAAAATTATATCCCTATTGACCCTTTATAAGAGGACAGATATTAAATCCTGTGATCATATTCAAACACAAACACATAAATGGCAACTATGTATTTTCTATACTTACATGTTATGTAGTAGCTAATCATTTCATAATATTTTTGCATATCAAAATATTAACTTTCACATGTTAAATTTGTTACTTTGGCCAGACAAATGCATTGCTATGTATTTAAATTGCTTAAAAAGAAGATAAACTACTAGGCATGGTAGAATACACTTTTAATACCAGTACTCAGGCAATGATAGGCAAATCTCCGAGTTTAAGGACAGCCTGGTCTACCGAGTGAGTTCATAGACAGCCAGGGCTACAGAGAAACCCTGTCTCAAAAAACAACATATAAACAAACAAAAACAACAACAAAAAAAAGAGATAAACTAACAATGGAGAGTAAGTCTTCTTTAAACTTCTTTGGATGATCACAACTTGAAAAGTAGGCATTTATTAGGTCAGAGATAATAGAATCCATAAAAAGGAAAAAGAAAAAAAAAACCTATAACTAACATTATGTGGTAAGAACTGGGAGCCTGCATGAGACTGACCTAGGCACTCTGCATATATGTTACAGTTATGTAGCTTGGTCTATTTGTGGGACTCCTAACAATGGAATCAGGGGCAGTCTCTGACTCCTTCACAGACTTTTGGGACCCTATTCCTCATACTGGATCACCTTGTCCAGCCTTAATATATGGGGTAGGGGGAGTGCTTAGTCTTCCTGAAACTTGATTTGCCATGTTTTTTGAGACCTGCTCTTTGCTAAACAGAAAGAGAGGAGGAGTGAACTGAGGGGGCAGGAGGGAACAGAATGGGATAGATAAGTGGAGAAAGGGGAAACTGCGGCCCAGACATAAATAAATTTATTTTAAAAAAAGAACAGAGTGATACAAAACTTCCAGTTTGAGCTTTGATTTTTCATTTCATTTTTTATCATGCTTCTTTGTCTTTTCATATCTTTTGTGACATTTATTACACACAGGAACAGTAAATTTTGCCTTTGACTAATGATCCGTATTTTATATTCCAATAGAATTTCTTAAGTTTTGTTCTAAGATGCTGTTAAGTTACTTGGAATTGTTTTGAGTTTTCCAGTCTTGTTTTTCCTGTTTGAAAGGCCCAGAGAACACCAATTAATCTAGAGATAATCTGTCCTACTTCAGAAGAGAAATGCAGCTCAGGAGTTGTTCTGCTATGATTACTGGGAGCCTTTCTTATCTCTTTGACGTCACTGCCATCCTTCATTGTCTGATACCCAAATCTTGAAAACATCTTGCTACCTATTTTATTGAGTTGCGAACACCAGCTCAGTCTGGAGAAAAATCTAGTCAATGTTTTTCATATCTAACTGTGTGGCAGTTTTACACATTTCAAAATAGAAATGGAGAAGTTTGAGAAAACAAACATGAAATGAACTATACACTGTGATAAATGTCATAAAAAATTGATAATCACAGAGGAAAAATAGCTTTTAAGTACAGCAAACGTTAAACACAAAGAATGCATAAGAAAGGCATGAGCTTTTTTCATATGGTTAGTTGGACAGTGATTTTGCAGATGAGAATATGAAATCAGAATTTGCAAATCATGTTTCTCTGTTTATAAGTAATGTAAAAATAGACTACTCCCTTTCCTGTTATGTAGACATACATAAACAATCCTGATTTATATAAAAGCTTGCACATAATAAATGAATACCAATAAACCTCTGTTATTTTTATCTTTCATTAATTTTGCTTATATTGACTTTTAACATTATTTTTGATACTTGAGCTTTAACACATTCCTATATCTCACAGATTCTTCATAGTTCAAGTATTTCCAGTTATCCTTTTAGTCGGTCCAGAGATCACAATTTAGCCAATTCAAGGGACTTTAATCTGTGACTTTTGCTCTGTTAGAGACAAGCCACACTTTTAAATCACTTTTGTTTTTGGAAATAAGAAGGATGTGTGGAACCAGGCTTGTTTCCATTTAATTAGCACTTAAAAATATTTCTGTTGTAAAATTGTATTTTGGACTGAAACTTGGTTACTAACTTAGATACCTAATTTAGATAACTAAGATAATTCCAGACTTGCACTGCTGTGAGCAGGGTTACAACATTACAAGCTGGTACAGTGGCAGTGTTGGAATTTGATCATATTTCAAGTTATTAATTCTTATTTATTTTTCAATTTAAATTAAATGATTTGTCTTCAAATCTCTACTCTGCATAAAAATAAATTATTTTCCTTGTGACTCATTTATTTGGATTTTCAACTCTTCTCTCAAAATATAATTGTAATTTTCTTAATGCCATATGCCCTCTTGAGTCATTGACTACAATTTTATAATGACTTCATTTACTTATTTCTAGAAATGTTACTACCTTTATTATATTGGATTTGGAGAGCTTTTGCTTTCTAATTTACTTTATGCAAATTTACAAAATGCTTGAATGGTTGATAACATCCATTAGAGACTAGCCACAATCAAACCGTGGAGGAAGGAGAAATTAACATTGGGATTATGAGACATCTGTTGACAAATTACTTCTTTTTTGTAATTGTTGTTATTGATTTCTCCCTTGTTTTATTTTTTGTCTTCTTTGAGACAAGACTTTGCTTTGAAGCCCAGGTTGGCCTGGAACTTGCTATCTTCCTGCTTTAGTTTCTTGCCAGGATTACAGTGTTGCTACCAACTTGATGTGGTGACATATTCTGAAGCAGCAGAACATGAAATATATGATAGCTACTAGGTTTGAAGGAAATGAGGCAAGAGAACATTTAGGAAAATCTTGAGAGAGATCTTGACCATGCATAGAGCTCAGTGAGAGCATAAGGATTGCAGGAGAGACTGATGGGCTTCAACAGAAGAATATAATCAGGCCTTCCATTATATAAGAATATAATCAGGGACTCACATCTGGACCAGAGGTGAGTGCCTGGGGTCAGACCCAGAGAGGCCCACACCTAGGTCCCAGCCCTGGGCACCAGCCATTCCAGGGAAGACCTGCCCAGGTTCTGGCCATAGGGCAGGACCCCCCCATCCCCACCGGGAAGGTTCCCCTTCTACAAGAACCTCCTGTGGACCCTACAACCTCCACTCCCTGCCTCCACACCAATCTGCCAGAGACCCCAGCCCCTTCCTGAGACTTAGAAACCAGCCCCCAGTTTCCATCCTGCCCCAGAACTCCCATCTGGACAAGAAGAGCTCCAATCTGGAAAGAAAAGGAGACACCTGGGGCTTCCTGGGACTCAGAATCCAGCCCCCAGCTCCCAGCCAGCCAGCACTCTAATCTGGACCAGAGCTCCCATCTGGCCCAGAGCTTCCATCTAGACCAGAGAGAGGCTCCCTAAGTCTGTCAGCTCTGTCTGGACCAAGTGTGCTGATAAGACCAACAATGAATCCACGAGGAGATGGGCAGACATCAAAGCAGAAGTACATACAACAAAATAAAGAGCAATACAGTATCACCAGAACCTAGCCCTTCTCCAACAGCTAGACCTGAACATCACAGAATGGAAGAAGAAGAAGAAAACAACCTTATAAGTAACATCATGAAGAGGCTAGAGCCTTATATAGAAGAAATCAAAAATAAAGTGGAGGAATAGACAATCAAAAAATGGGAAGAACGCTATAAAAAAAAAACTAGAGGAAAGAACAAATAAAGCAGAAGAAAACAATAAGTGCCTGAAAGAAAATAATGAAAAAGCAATGAAACAATTGAGGGAAACAGGCCAAGACCTGAAGAGGGAATAGATTAAATGACTCCCAGGGGAGGCTTGGCCCTGGAAGAGATGGGAATGGAGTGGAGGGGATGGGGGGAAGGTGTGCGCGGGGGTGGAAGGGTGGAGGACAGGGGAACCCATGGCTGATGTGTAAAATTAAAACACAAATATAAGAAATAAAAAAAGGAGAAAAAAAGAATATAATCAGGAATCAGGGAAATAGTTACACAAATACACAAGTGCATCTAGCTTCTTGCCTTTTCTTGCCTCATGTCATGGGATAATCCCAAGTGTAAGGACAACTGTGTGCAGTGATGTGATACATAAAACTCTGAAGCAACAACTGAGCAGAAAGGGGAAGGTAAGAAATTTAGAGAGAGGTGAATAGAAAATATCTAGTAACCTTCCAAGGGAAAGATCCTGCCTCTTTATAAGTTCTAAAAAATTGATATCAATTTGCTTTATTTCATGTTAGCTCAAATTTAAGAGTCTGAAAACAGGAAAATGTCATGAAACAGCATATATGACGTTGCTGCTGTAAGGCTGAGTCCTACAACTTTCCACCACGGATATAGGAGACACTCATAAGGATCAACCCATACTGGAGGACCTAATGATTAATAATTGATTGTTAATTAATGATTAATGATTCCTGGGTGTGTGGCTGTCATTTTCCCTAATTGTATGAAACAATTCAGAAAGAAAGGGGAAATTCCACAGGGTAGTGGGGGTAAATATAATCAGAATATATTGTATATATGTATGAAATTGTCAAAAATAAAAAGTAGAGGAAATACTCTCAAAAAAATCCTAAAATCAGTTTTTCTTCTCCTACTTAAATGAAATCATTATCCATTTGCATGCTCCATCTAAGAATGTGAGTTTCATAATTCATTTTCTTACCAAACTAGCTAGAGGAATTATGTCCTGAAATAGACTTTGAGAATATTTTTTAGCCCATCCCTCCTTTTAAAAACTACTTTTATTTATGTGTGTCTTAGTTACTTTTTTATTGCCATGACAAAATACCCGGACCAAGTCAATTTATAAAAGAAAACATTTGACTGAGACCTTGCTTACATATCGAGGGTGAACCGTGACAGTCATAGCAAGGAGCATGGTAGTAGGTAGGAAGGCATGGCACTGGAAAACTTGCTAAGCACACATATGTTGAGACAACAAGCACAAAGCAGAGAGAGAGAGAGAGCGAGAGAGCGAGAGAGCGAGAGAGAGAGAGAGAGAGAGAGAGAGAGAGAGAGAGAGAGAGAGAAAGCTAACTGGGAGTGGTTTGGTCTTTTTAACCTCCAAACCCACCTCCAGTGACACACCTTCTCCAAGGCCACACTTCCTAATCCTTCCCTAACAACAACTATGGAACATGATTTCAAATATATGAACTTATGGGGGCCATTATCATTCAAACCACAATAATATATATGAATATTTTGCCTGCATGTATGTATGTATACCACGTGTGTACTTCATGCTGGTGGAGTTTAAAAGATGGCATTGGATTTCCTGGAACTAGATACATACCTGGTTGTAAACCACCACTTGGATGCTGGGAACTAAAACAGACTCCTCTACAACAGCATCAAGAGCTCTTAACTGCTAAGATCTCTCTCTAACCCTGCATCTCACCTTTAATCTCCATAATCTTCATTTAGCAGTTTAAAAAATTTCTCCAAGTGTTATTCTGATAGATTCCTATTATCAACAAGCACTTCCCCTACTTACTGTATCCTTTTACATTACCATTCATAAAGCTTACTTCACTTCATAAAACTATATTGTATATTGTTAAGATTACTTTTAAAAGCCACTGTCTTGTTTTCTCCCCAACTATTGCTCTGCTCATATCAATCAACATTATATTGTGACCTGGACATCCTTTTTTATTAGATCATTCCATAAAGGTCAAACTCTTTAGCTTGAGTAATCTATTCCAATTTACCTATAATTATAGCATATTTCCCTCTTCTTCACATTAACATTTAGTCACTCAAGTTAAATTAATCTAGAGTGAGCTTGAGCAAGTTTCCTTTGCTCAGCTTTCTCTGATGCAACCAATTAAAGCTAGCTACTCCATCTTTCACAGGACTTTATACCTCTTGCACATCTCTGCTCTAACACTACTCCTTTTATTTACTTGACCCTAAGTTATGTTAGTATACTTTTCAAGTTTTACTGTCCTTGAAGCCTAATAGCAACATCAGTAAATATTAAATGAACATATAATTGACAAAGACTTATGAATTAGAGACCAAGTCCACTGAAGCAAAGGGGGAATGACAGAGCCTAGAAAGCTGCCACAACCCTGATTTTCAGGCTGATTAGCATAAGAGTTTTGAGTTCTAACAGTAGGAAGATAACTAAGGTTTTGTAATGTGCAAATAATTCACATGAGGCAATTATTTTTATAAAAGGCTCCATTCCAAGAGCTGTATTTTGTGCCTGTTTTAATTAACTGAAAGTGATTAGGCATGTCAAGATTTGGAAACCCTACATGGTAACATCCTTATACTCAGTGTAGAAACCTATATATAATGCTGTTCACATATGCAGTCTTACATAGAAGCATAAAATGTTATAAATCATATCTATAAACACTAATATGTAGAAAGATCTCCTTTGGCACTATTACATACAGTGTCTGTGTAAATGGAAGGCATCTGATTTGCAAAGAAATGATTTGGGATGTTTTCTTCTTCTTTTTTTTTTCTTCTTTTTTTCCTTCGAGACAGGGTTAACCTATTCACCTCCTGTCCCCTCAGCTTTAAATGGAACATACCCATAACACACTTGAAGAAAAACAGCAGTTCCTTTGAGAACCAAACTGTGACGTAAACACTGCCAAAGACCCTGCCCCAACTCGATGCTAATATCTTTCTTGGTTTTGTCATTTAACACTCCAATTTCAAGTACTCCCTATTCCCACAGAAAAGTGAGGAAGGAATTTATAATGTGCAGGACAATGATCACTGAGGCCTCTTCCAATGTAATGTCCTGTGTATTTTCTAGAAAAGTTTAGATACTTCAAGGAATGCTATTTTTCCTATCTCTAGGAAAGTCTTTTGGTACTGTGTATTGCTTACATATTTTTTTTACTACTGAGTTGAGGCTTAATTCTCTGACATCATTTGGAAAATCAATACACTTTTCTCATTTCTAAAATAACACTTTTGTGTTAGGTGTGTATGACAGCGAGGGGAAAGACACAGAGACAGAGTATATATACATATGTGAGGTGTGCATTCATGGATCAGAAAAGGATTTGGCATGATCTCCTCTGTTTCTCTCAACCTTCTTCCTTGAGGGAGGATCTCTCACAATATTTGCAGCTAGGCTGGAGGCCAGCCAGTCCCAGTGATTCTCCTATCCCTGCTCCCTAGACTGCTGCAAAGACATTGCCAGCTACAACATTTTAAGTTAGTGCTAGGGGTTTGAATTCATGTCCTCTTGCTTAAGAAGTAAGTGCTCTTACCCACTGAGCCATCTCCCAGTCTACACTACATTTTATATTCTTCCATGATACTTTAATATTCTTTACAAGAACTTCTCATGGACAAATAGTATATGGTAAATACATACATGATTATGTATACACACATATATTTTGCAGTGATGAAACAGGGTCCCAGTGGTTCATGCTTGTTAATCATACTCTCTACAATTTACCTACACATCTATCCTAATCAATGATATTTTGAATGAAAAAACATAGAATGATACATATTAGCAGACCCTAAAAGTTGTCAATAAGCAAAACTTAATAATAATAGTTAGAGAATACTTTGGCTAAACAAATATTCAATTTTTTCAAACTTAGTAAAACTTGATTTTTCTAACCTGTGTTTCAGGGGAAATAAATACAGACTTCTAGTGTATATTTTTTTTTATTTTCAGGGTTACTATAAAAATTTTGTTTGTATCTAATGATAAACAAAATACTAGCACACAAACTTGGTAATATGGCCATTTACAGAAATTACCCACTAAGAAAATGTCCGCAGTTACATTCTGAAAATCGAAATATGATTATGTGTTATTTGATCTTTGAAATTTTACCATGCCTGTTGAGGTGTGTCTTTTCCATTATGAGATTTTCAGCTTCAAAGAAATGGCACAATGACTCCTTGTCCCCTCAGATTCCAGATACATTGCATAAGCAATTGTTTAGAAAATGTCTTTCTAAAATTGAAGATGACCGGAAAACTGCAAAGTCATTGCCAACGTAGATTGGAAACAAATCATAAGAAATTTGCATTTTCCTGCATGTTGTTTCTTAACTGCAGTTAATCTTGAGATAAAACGTTCTTCTTTTGTTTTGTATTCAACTTGAAATAAAATCAAAGCTGCTTTCTTATTAATAGGAATGAGAAATACAGTTTATGTAAGTTTTCTCTACTTCAACGGCTAGGCACTGGTGACTATTTTTTTTCTTTTTTACACTAAAATAATTAGAGATCACTCACAAATTATTAGCATAGGAAAAGAGTTAGGTTTTGGCCTTTGTGATATCTTCATGTATTACTTATGGATTTAACCTATAAAATAACTTTGCTACTTACAAATATATGGGTCATGTTTTCACACATAATAAATAAGCCTACTGAAATATATTGGTTATATCTAAACCCTAAGACAAAATATAAGAAAGTCCAAACTACTCAAGAACTTTAAAAAGCTAACAATTGTCACATTGAGGCAGGGAATTAAAACTTGGGAAAGTCCAGTGGTGAAGGTGAGAGGTTTTTGTCTTGCAGTTGTTTTGTTTATTTAAGTTTTAATTGCAGTTATAACTCCAGGATGATTGATCCAGTCACTGTATAGAAGATTGGAGAATCTGTTATATACATCCGTGATATACATACATACATTCATATACATACACACATATATATATTCATTATACATATATACATATATTACACACACACACACACACACACACACACATATATATATATATGTTGCTGTCTTCATAATTCTCCATTTCTTTTACTTATTCTCATAGTTCCCCTTAAGGCAATCTCCATCTATAAAGTGGGATAACTGGGATAAAGGGTGTTTTCTGTTATGCAAATTGCAAGCAGAAAACTCATAATTTGTACATATTTCTTTTATCTGACTATCTGATTCAAGTACAAGGACCTGTCCAGCATTTTAGGGAGCTAAAATGTTTGAGAGAAGTCCATCTTTCTAGACATAAAACTATGGATCCTTTAGGTATACATAAAAATGTGGATCCTTTAGAGGATTTTAAAGAAACACTTGAAAGAAAAAAGGAATCAAAGGAGGTGACTGATTCAGAGTAAATGTGCATGAAGTACATCCACAATAGATACTATAATGGCCAACAATTAAAATGTAAAAATCATCTGAGTTTCAAACCTACCCTTAAGTGGCATATAAAATGAACACAAACATTAACAAAAAGTCTATGAAAAAATGAACTGGCACTGGAATCCCGCAAAAAGGAGACAAGCCTAATTTGCAGTCTGAATCTAGCCAGGATCATTTCTTGCTGATAAAATTGCATGGGAACTGTCTCTTTGACATTCCTGGATATCAAATCCATGCCTTTGGCCATGCATTCTACCATTGAACTACACCCTAGTTCCTGGGGTTTGGAAAGAGAGATTCAGCTTCAACTGGCCTTGATATCCCCAGTTATCTCAGATGGCTCCAGACTTGTAATTCGATATCATTTGTGCTAGGATTGCAGGCATTCAGGGCTGCCATCAACTATGTGGAAACAAAGGCTTTTTCACCTTATTCAAAATGTCAAGGGTGCAATGCAAAATTACTCTGCCAACTAAGAAACAGAAAAATATATTAGAATCTCAAAATAAAATAAAATAAATACATAGACACCAGCTTTGAGATAAAACAGGTCTAAGTATTGTCAAAGACCTTAAAATAGCTTTAAACTTTACAGTATTTGTTTCATTTCATGCATGACTATGTGATTTCATCAAATACACTCCTACTCCCTCCTTCCCAACTACTCCCATACCACCCTCACTACTTTCCCTCCTAACATCATGCACTCTCTTTTTTGATGTACTCACTCCACTTAGTACTGCCTGTAGCTTTTTAGTTAGGGGTGGGAGTCCAAGAGCCCCTCCCTCATCCTGCTGGAATTTGGGCTGGCTTAGTCTTGTGTAGGTCTTGTGTGTACATTCTCAACTCCTATGAGTTCATGTGTTCAATGGCTCTGTAATATTCAGAAAATACAGTTTCCTTGAATACATACACTACCTCTGGCTTCTCCAATCTTTACATCTCCTCTACCTTGTTGGTCACTGGAATTGGGTTCTGGAAGGGTTGTGATATAGGTACTTTTTAAAGCTAAATACTCTATGGTCTCGTATACTCTTCACAGTGATGAGCTGTGGGTCTCAGTATTAATTGCTATCTACTATAAAGATAGGGATTTAGGGAGAAGTTTATTACTATGTCCATTTAGCAGAAGAATGTTCTTAAGGTCTTCCCTTCAGCCTGACCTAGTCAATCAAAGAGTCCTGTCCTAGTTAACAATACCAGACATGAGTCTGCCTTGGGGATCAGGCTTTGACTTCAATCATAAAGTGGTTGGTTATACCCCAAACATTTCTGCTAAAACTTCACCAAAAGGCATATCTTATTAGGCTGGTCATTATTGTCAAATAGCTTTCAATATTATATGTCATTAAGTGAAAGGAAATAAATACTCTGAAAACAAATGTAAAAGACAAATTCTCAAAGAAGGAATACAAACCATATAAAGACACAGATTTTGAACTTAAAAGACATATTTTAAATTTAAAAAATATATACTGAATGATCACAATAATGTAATAAAATGACCAAGGAAATATTCAATGAACTCTAATTGAGGCCAGTAAAAAAAAAAGTACAAATTAAAGAGTAGGGATAAAACTATCAAATTTAAACAACAGAATTTCAGTGACATTTTGAACTTCATTTTTTCATTTATTCCCATAGCTTCTAAAGAAATTCCTTTTATCTAGGTTTACAGGACATGCATTAATTCCCTCCTGTAGAGTGGTATCACACCCAATCAGAAAGTAAATGGTTACACCCACAATAGATTTACTAGCATTATACCTGTGGGCATATTTTACTAGATTGATAATCTAACACATAGGCTCAACAGTTAAATAAGGCAATTGATAAGAATTCTCATCTGGTATTCTACATAGCACTTTCTGCCATTACAAAAGTTAGCCAGCAAGTAGGAAGCATTCAGCACAGTTCCAGCATGATTTCTTTGTCTTATAACTAAAAGATCTCATCAAAATTTCTGAAACTAGTTTTGATATGTTTCTTTATCAGACCATGTTTTCATTTGCCTTGTCTATTGGTGAGTCTCATATGGCTGTGTGTACACACACACACACACACACACACACACACACACACACACATATATATATAAAATTTGTGTGTTGTGTGTTTTTCAACTGAAAGTGTATCTTGAAAGGTAGGGTATAGCATGACTCTTAAAGGGTCTTATTAATGAAAACAAACATGGAGCCAGGTACTGAGGTCAACACTGGAAGATCAGAGAAGCAGAACAAGCCACAGCCACCTCACCTCACCAATTCCTCAGCTGACCCTGTTTTCTCAGACTGGAAGCCTCTCAACTGAACTGTGCTGCTCAAAAGCCTAAAAGCTTAACCAGGATCTAATTCCTCATCCTCATGCCTTAAATACCTTTCTACTTCCTGCCATCACTTCCTGGGATAAAAGGCTCTTGTTACTATGCCTAGCTGTTTCCAGTGTGGCTTTGAACTCACAGAGATCCAGAGGATCTGCATTTTCTGGCCTCTGTATCTAGTGGCTGTGCTGTTCTTTGACCCCAGATAAGTTTATTAGGGTGCACAATATATTGGGGAACACAATATCACCACATTTCCCCCTTTTTTGTCTAAAATTTTAAAAAAGTTTATAACTAATACAAGTAAAATTATTTCCAATATATATATATTCAAGATTTACATTAATGATTTGTAGTCCATTAACATTTGACAGATTCAGAAGAAAAACTCCATGAATATATAACAATGTTCAGTTCATTAACATTTGACAAATTCAGACAAAAAATGTTCATTACTTATCTTATTTAAAACAAGTAGTTCCTTTTAAAAAGTAGATTCAATAATTGACCTTTTTATCTTATTATATCTATCTTTTCTCTTTTATCTTTTCATAATAGATTCAATAATCTACCTTTTGTCATTTTTATATCTTGCTTTTTTCTTTTTAGAGTAGATTCAATGATCTACCCATTTATCCTATTATTTCTTTATCTTTTTCTCAGAGTAGATTCAATCAATGATATATCTCATGTCTATATTCTTTATTTTCTTTTTTTTAAACAAAAACTCTGAATCTAATCTCCTTGTTCAGCTTTTTTTCCTGACTATTAACAACTTGTAACCAACCATCATAAACAATGACAATATCCATAAGCCACTGAATGACCAAAAAACTACCCACCCCACCTCTTGGGAATGTGGGTGCTGTTTTCTTAAAATTATTTCCTGCTTTCTGGGGGTGAAGACATCTTTAGGGAGTCCTGAAAAGAAATGTTTTGGGTTAATTGTCAAGTCCTGGGAGAGGGAGCTGTGTCATTTGTTGTCCAGTCTCTGCAGAATGGGAAAATATAGGGTGGCAGTGGCAGCAGGTGGTAAGTTCTTGGCTACTACTGCTCTCTGATCTCTTGGGCTTTTAACTCTGCATTTGGCTCTGTGTTTCTTATTTAATAAAACCGTTCAGAATTACATCTACAGTAGGGTTTAATATTTACTGTAGACAATGCTAGCTACACTTATTTCATATCCAATTTTGACTTGGTATTTCCTAAATAAGAATGAGGCCCCTGGTAAATTGGTCAGACTCCAGTGGCCGACTAAACTTGAAGAGCATATGGACAGTATTAACTGTAATGGATATTTTTTGTTTGTTTGCTTTTTGCTTTAAAAGAGGACACAGAGTTAGGTGGGTAGTGAAGAGAGGCTAGATGTGGGAAAAGTTTGGGGAGGTGGGAACTATCAAAATACATTTTATGTTATTCTCAAAGAATTAATATAAATTGCTATTTTACCAATTTCTTTTTCTGTGGGTAAAATGTAGGGAAGAAACCAAAAAAGGAAAAACATTCTATAAGATCTTTATTAAACCTGAATGTTTTTAATATATGTCTCCCTATTAAGCCATGGCTAATCTTAAACTTACTGTGAACCCCACACTGGCTTTGACATCACTATCCTCCTGGGTATATTTTTAGAGGGACAGAATTACACTCTTGTGCCATGACACCTAGCCTAAATATCAATTCTTAGTATGTCTATGTTTCTAATTACCTTTGTAATTTCTTGATTTTATAGTTTTTAGACTACATTTTTACCACGAAGCCCAGACTGGCCTAGAAATATGATAATCTCACTCCAGCCTCTCAAGACTAAAATTACAGGTGGAGACCATCATAATGGGATGTAAATGCTTTTATTAAATAGTTTAAACGTCTTTTATTTAATACCCTAAGTTTCTTTTGTATCTGTTCATTGCTGATTCTGTTAATCTGAGTCCTCTCAAGTGTTTGTCAATATTGATTTTCCAAGAACAAACTCTTTGATTAATGAATCCTTTGTATTATTTTTTTTCTTTCTATTTCATTCATTAATTTCTGTTTTGTTTTTTATTTATAGCCATCTGTAGATTTTGAATTGTTCTTGTTTTCCTAACTCTTGAGTTGAATCATTAAATCATTTATTTATACTCTTTCTGATCTCTTAATGTGAGCTATAAACTTCCCTCTTAGACCTGCTTGTGATGTGTCCCAGAGGTTTTGGTGTGATGTGTTTTTATTTTCATTTACTTCCAGGAATACTTTCATTTTACCTTAATTTCTTCTTTGACTCATTCTACCTGAAGTAATGAGTTTTGTAATCTCTGTGAGTTTTAACATTTGATGGAGTTTTGTGTGCTGTCAATTTTAAGTTTGTTTTTCCCATAATGTTCAGATGGGATACATGAAATTATTTCAATTTTTTCTGCATTTGTCAAGGTTTATTTTGCAATTCTCCATGTGGTTTATTTTAGGAAAGTTTCCATGTGCTGCTAAGTAGAATTTATATTTTTTGGCATTTGGGGAGAAATTCTGTAGATATCTGTTAGGTCCATGTGACATAACATGTTAAATTCTGATGTTTCTCTGTGTGTTTTTTGTTCTGGTCGTTTATCTGTTCAAGAAAGTGGTAAGTTGAAATTGCCTACAATCATTGGGTTAGTGTTGATCAATTTTTTTTTATATAGTTATTATGCTTAATATTAGTTTTCCAGGTTTGAACCCTTGATAATAATCAAATACCCTTTTCTTCAGATTACTATTAGTTTGAAGACTCTTTTGTCAAATATTAGGATAGGAATGCCTGCTTGCTTTTTTTTCCCCTCAGAAATAAAGTCTTATAATGATCTGGAGAGAAAGCTCAGTGGTTAAGAGCACTGGCTGCTCTTCCAGAAGTCCTGAGTTCAATTCCTAGCATATAATCATCTGTAATGAGATCTAGTGCACTCTTCTGCCATAAAGATGTACATGCAGAAAGAGTACTCATAAAAATAAACAAATATTAAACCATATACATAAATATAAAAGACATTTTAAAAGAGCTGTAAATTTTTGCACATGCACCTTTTATCACAAATCTAAATATGCACATGTAGACATTATTAGCCTCTAAATCTATGAGTGACAAAAAAGATAAAACAGGAAATGCGCATTTTCTTCAAACAAATATTTTATTTTACTAACTGGTTGTGTGTATCCAGGTTTTCATTATCATGCTCACATGCACACACATACACACACACACACACACACACACACACACACACACACACACACAGAGTGGGGGAGGGAGAAAGGGAATGAGAGGTACACAAATGGAAAGATATGTCCATGAAACAAAGGGAGAAAACAATGCTTTAAATTTAACCACTTTCCATACATGTACATGCATGCTATCATTAGATAATTATAGACATTCCTTCACATCACTTGTGAGAACTTAAAATGTAAGGAATGTATTTAGGGGTTATTTTGTTTGTTTCTTTGTTTGTTTTGGTTTTAGTTTGTTTATTTTTGGAGACAGGGATTCTCCGTGTAGTTTTGGTGTCTGTCCTGGATCTCTCTCTGTAGACCAGGCTGGCCTCGAACTCACAGAGATCCGCCTTGGTTTTATTGCTTAATTTTTTAATTTTTTATTTGTTGTAGATCTTCCACAATGCATTACTATGTTTCCCATCTTTTTGTTGTTGTTGTTGTTTTGGTTTTTCGAGACAGGGTTTCTCTGTGTAGCTTTGCGCCTTTCCTGGAACTCATGCTATAGCCCAGGCTGGCCTGGAACTCACAGAGATCCACGTGCCTCTGCCTCCCAAGTGCTGGGATTAAAGGCGTGTGCCACCACTGCCTGGCTCCCATCTTTCTTATAATTTTTTATTAAAAAAACTTTCTTTTCTTTTACATACCAACCCTATTTCCTCTCCCTCCTCTTCTTCCGCTGCCCCCCACCTACCCCCATCACACCCTCATCTCCTCCTCATAGAGGATAAAGTCTCCCTTGTTTCTTACCTTTTTTTAAACCTTTCTCACTTCTAAGTCACTAAAAGTTCATTTTGAATGTTCGAATTTTGAGTGAAGGAAGATTTGAATTTAACACTACCTTTATTTTGAGCCATAATAAAGAATCTGACTTCATTTTTTTTCTATTTTTAATTAAATACTTTCATTTTAAGGCAGTGTCTAGCATTAAAGCAGAGTTAATTATAGACAACTTATAGATGGATTTTGTTTCACAAACTATTTAGCTAGCCTGTGTCTTTTGATTGGATAATTAAAGGCACTAATGTTTAAATTTATTGCTGAAGGGTGTGTATAGATTGCAGACATTTTGTGACTTCTGCTGGTTTGTGTTCTTAGGTGTGTTTACATGTCATTAAACACAGCTTCAATTGTTTTCTTTCTAGCATCTTGCCTATGCTTATTCTTCTCTTCAGTTTGAAGTGTTGCATCCAATATTCTGTTTACTGTATTTCTGTTGATTTGGTTGTTTTGTATGAATTTTTAAGGGGCTGTTTGGATCATGGAAAAGCTTTCTTTCTCCTTAAATTATGACAGTTTCCATGGGTACAGTAATCTAGGTTTGCAGCTGTGGTATTTTAGAATTGGAATATATTGATCCAGGCCCTTTTGACTTTCAGACTTTCCATTCAGACAGAAGCTGTTACTATGATGGGTTTTCCTTTTATGTTACTTCTGCTTTTTTCTTTTGAAGCTTTCTGTTGGGGAATACTGTTTTAAGGTGTGTTGCTTATGTTTATGTTGCATTTGTGTAACTCTGTGAAGCTGTGTTATTGTGCCTGTGTAAAACATCTGATGGTCTAATAAAGAACTGAACAGCCAATAGCAAGGCAGGAGAAAGAATAGGCAGGGCTGGTGGGCAGAGAGAATATATAGAAGAAAAAAAAGAGATGGAGGAGATAAAGGAAGTAGTAGCTAGAGAAGGAAGAAGACTCCAGGGGCCAGCCACCCAGTTACACAGCAAGCCAAGGAGAAAAATTAAGATTCACTAAAGTAAGAGAATGGGAAAAGCCCAGAGGGAGAAGATAGATGGAATAATTTAAAGTTAAGAAAAGCTGGCTAGAAACTAGGCCAACCTAAGGCCAGGCATTTATAAGAATAAGCCTCCAGGTCAATGATTTATTTGGGAGCTGGGTGGAGAGCCCCCCAAAAGAGCAACAACAGATTTGTTGATTTTACTTTGTTTTACATGTTTAGTGTTTAAGATGACATTACATGGAGTGGTTTTTTCGTTTGTTTTCCTGTTTTGGGTCTTGTCTAGTTGGAGTTCTCAGTGCTTCTTGTATCTATATGAATGTCTTTCCTCAATTTGAGGATGTTCTCCTCCATTATCTTGTTAAATATCATGTCTCTATTATTGACCTGGGATTCTTCTCAATTCTGCTTATAATTTGAAGATTTTGTCGTTTGATATTCTCCCACATTTTCTGCATGTTCCTTTCCTGTGATTTTTTTTAAACTATTAATATTATTTGCTTACCCTCTGCTTTGTCTTCAAGACCTGATATTCTTTCTGCTGTTTGATTCATTTTACTTGTAAGGCTTTCTTCTGAGTTGTCTAGTTGAGATACTGAGTTTCCCAGCTACACCTTCATTTCAGACCATGTGTTTCTCAATGTTTTTTATTTCTTTATTGAATTCAGCTGTGTATTTGCATCTTCTTGGACATCATTCAAGTTTTTATTGTTACCCTTTTTGATTTCAATGATGTTACTGGATTCTTTAAAATTCATTGATAAATTCTATGATTATTCTTTTAAATTCTGTATCCTGGGGTCCATCTAAGTAATTCACATTAGAGAACACTTAGATAGGACCAATGGGTGTGATGGGAGGCATACTATCTTGGCTATTCGTGTTGTTTCTGGATTTGCAATTTGTCCTGTACTTGTGGGCTTCTTTCTTTGTTGCGTGTTTGATGTGATAATCTGGCCTTCTTTATATTGGTCTGTTTGGAGCTGGGTTTATGTGTTCAGAGATGAACACAGGTAGAAGGAAGAATAGGAGGGGGTCTCCATGAAGAAGGGTTTTAAGGCCACAAATCTAGAGCTAGGCCTGTAGACGTGGAGATTAAGGAAAGGGCTGGTGTTGGCAGTTAACTGTCTCATGTTAAATTAGAAGAGTAATGTAGCATGAATCTTAAACATACTTGTTAATAAAATCAAACCCGAGGCCAGTTATTGGGGTGAACTCTGGAAGATCAGAGAAGCAGAACAAGCCACAGTTTCCTCACCTCGCCAGTTCCTCAGTTGGTCTGTTTCCTCAGACTGCAAGCTTCTGAATCCTCATCCCAATGGCTCTCAGCTGAACTGTGCTGCTCCAAAACCTGAATGCTAAACCAGCCAAATGCTTAACTAACTAAATGCTTAACTAACTCTGGTGCCTGGTTTTCACGTCTTATATATCTTTCTACTTTCTGCATCACTCCCTGTGATTAAAGGCTGGGTTTCTGGAATTAAAGGCGTGAGTCACCATGCTTGACTGTATCCTTGAACACACAGAGATCCAGCTATCTCTGCCTCCAAGTGCTGGGATTAAAGGTGTGCTCCACCACCACCTCCAAACTTCTGCTATGGCTTGCTCTGAGTCGTTTTCTAGCCACCATTTCTGGCTCTGTTTTAGTGGCTGTCTGTTTTCTGTCCCCAGATAAGTTTCTTAGGGTGCACAATATTGTTGGGAACACACCACCACCACACAGTAACTCGAAAGCTACCCAGCTATTTCTATTTCCTCCTTTAAAATTGTTGGCATTCATATTAGGAGTTTTGACTTGGAGAAATGCATATCCATGAGGTCCTCCCTTATTGATACTTCCCCAAAAAGAGAATTTTCCTAAGTCAGTAAAATTATACTGTTTGTTACAATATTTAAATAGTTCATCATTGGTTACTCACAATTAATTGCACAAGCCTCTTAAGTGTAGTGTGGCAATTCATATTTATCCCTTCCATGATACTTCCAGAGTTCCTCATGACCTAACAGCTAAAGTGTAAATAAGGAGTCTAATACAGAATCCTCCACATCTCTAATAAGTACTATTAATTCTCTGTTGTGTTATTGGAACTGCTTTAATCCAGAGACCTGGATTGGCGCTTATATGTACATTTAATTTCAAAGTCTTTTTGTTTACTTTCATTTTTACTAAATTATATTCTAAAAATTTATACTTGTTTTCTGTATTTACATCATCACACCCCCTCATTCTCTATATTCTCAATTTTAAAAAATCATTATTGGCCACCCAAAGGTATTTTTGATATTATAGCCCTAAACATCCTTCTGAGGGTATTTCATATTCTTTGCTTATTCATCATTTTTGAAGAAACATATTTGAGGCATGCTCATATATCCCAGGATGTTCTGGAATTTACTATGTAACTGAGTATGACTTTTAACTTGATTCTCTTTTCTTCGATTTTCTTAGTTCTGGAATTACAGACTTTTAACACCACATCTGGCTCAGTTATGTCTTTTATTGAGTAATAAAAAACTTTGGTATGTGATTAATATACTTTCACCATTCATGTTATTAATGAAACTAATAACTCACATAAGAGTCTATCTGAATTTTTTAAATAAAACAGAAAGTACAAATCTGAAATATTTTAGGCTATATTTCAAAAATCTGAGATATGTTACAAAGGAAAAAAAAGTAAAGTTTGTCTCTAATATTAGTTAGCTTTATTTATAAAACTTTAGGTATAATGTACATCCGAGAAAGGTTTCATGTGGAAGTATAGACAAGCTTGAATGGCCTTTTTTCATTTATGGGTAAGTTCCTTAGTTGGTTTTTGTTCATTCATCAAATGAAGTAATTTATAAACCGTAAATGTGGAATACACCCATAAAAAGAAAGCCTCCCCTTCAAATTTCATCAATTAGAAGATTACTTATACTTCTATTATATAAGAAACAGCATGTTAATTCTTAAGAAGAGCCCAAGTCATTTTGAAAACTGTCAAGCAAGTAAGAAAATTGACTAAGTCGAGATAATTGAGAGCAAACATCAGTAAAGGGCAATCCATAGATGCTTGCAAAAAGAAGCTTTCAGGTCCATTAATTCTACTTCCATGGACTAATAACTATACTAAACTAGAAATGAATGACTTTCAACAAAATCAAACTTCTGTTGGTAATAGAAGTAAAAATCTAATGCATAATAATGAACAGATGGCTATTTCTGCCTTTGCCATCATCTGTCCCTGCTCCCTAAAGTCTAATATAGAGAATCACTCATTTAGAATGAGCACCAAGCTAAAAGGTATTTCCAGTGTTCCCAATGATAGGTTTGTATGCGTAAGAATGGTGAAACACTTAAAAAAACACAAACGTACCAGTTGTGTCTCATACCCCATCAGAGTTTATTGATACAAAGGACTCAAATATGATATTTTAGCCAAAATAACAAATTATTCTAGTAAGACTTCTGGTCAGGAGCAAAAAAAAGACAAATGTCTTCTATAACAAAATTTGATAAGCTTTTTCTATAAAGAACATGATAATGAACATATTTTATACCATTCAAAGCACATGCCTATCATGACTTCACAGTTCTGTCACTGTAATAACATACTTACATAATGCACAAACGTAAAACCTGGTGGTGTACCAATAAATTATTATTGAGACGTAGTCTGAGGGGAGCCAGCAAACATGGTGATGTAAATTCTCTCCTCCATAAAAACAGGGAGAAAGAGGCAGAAACCCACATAATCAACTTTCTTGGAAATATAGAGATCCCTCAAAAACCTGCAGCAGTTGAAATATTTATTGAAAAAAGTCAAAGCTGTATCTTAGCTGCAGCATTGTCTTTGTGGCATCTTAATTAGCCTGTTGTTCCCCTCCTGTCCTCTCCCTGCCCAGGCAGAGAAAGCTTCAGCTCTCACTCTTGGTGAGAAGAAATGATCTCACAGTTAGAAGCTGAATGCAAATGGAGCCCCTTTGATGCTTCTTCGCAGTAACTGTCATTAGTCAACTTTTCTGGAGGTTCTCTAGAAGTTTCCATGTGTAAACATTTATTTGTCCAATTATTGAACTCTTTCAGAATAAATACAAATGAGCCCTGAGCTGGGGTAGATGACCTTAAGGTGTGGTCAATAAAATTCATGTGACATGAAAATAGAGGGGACAACTGTAAATGTGGAAAGATTTAAACAGGGGTGGGGACTAGTATGAGAGGAAAACTGATGTTGGCGTTGGCTAACCAAAATTAAGGATATATGTGGCAAAGGCCATATAGAAACCTATTACATTATAAATTAACTACAAATTGTAATTAAAATAAAAGTTTTTGACCTGAGGTATCCTGTATGATTGGATAATTCTCCTCAGAAGCCATAGGTATTTAAATAAAAACCCCAGTGCTAGGTGTGGCAGAGATTTGCAAAAGAGGCCCCAGAGGCTCCAAAACTGTGCCATTTTTCTTGGTTGCACACTAAAATTCAGTGGTAAGAAACTATTTCTAAAGTCACAATGCACTTCAGATATAGGACACACAGGAATTAAACTAGGACTAAGCCTCATCGTTCTTCCTGTTGGTTATATTTCAAGTATACAAGAAGGGCTAGTTAGGCTTCTAGGGAAGAAAATCCATCAATAGCCTTACCAAAATATGGGCCCCCTGTGATACAAAACTGACCTGCAAAGCAAGACACGCCAACTGTTGTAATAAAAGCATGTCTGAATAGGATGTGTGCAAGTTAGTTTTAATTGCCAAGGTGGCGCAGCTTAGGATAACCTGGAAAGAGAATCTTAAAAAAAGAGTTATCTAGAACAAGTTGTCCTGTGAATATGTCTGTGGAGAATAGTTTTTATTGTTAATTGAGTATGAGCAGCATCATTTTATGGTTCAGTCCCTGAACTGTGTAAAAGTGAATAAAGCTGGCTGAGCATAGCAAGTAAATAATCAAGGATACACTTTTCCCTTGCTCTTGACTGTTGATGTATGTAACTAGCTAGCTTGAAATGAACAGGTTCGCTAGTGCACACAATACCATTCAAGAATGCCAAAATGTGTAAATAACCAAAAATATCTATTAATGGATGAAATGAAATAAGCCAGATATAAAAAAGCAAATGAGATATGATTCTATTGATATCAAGTTTCAAGTGAGCAGGATTTCTACCGGCACAAGAGAATGATAGTTGCTGGGCAATGGTGGCACACAACTTTAATCCCAGCACCCAAGAAGCAGAGGCAGGCAGATCTCTGTGACTTCAAGGGAAGCTGTGAGAGCGAGTTCCAGGACAGCCAGGACTATTATATAGACAAACTTTGTCTCATAAAACCAAAAAGAGAAGAAGAGAGAGAGAGAATGGTAGTTATGAGGGTGTACGTTTTTATATAGTCATAGCATCTATTTAAAATGAATGAATCTTTATGCTATAATAAGTAATATTTTTTATTTTTTAAATGTTTATTAGTATATAGAAGTACATTTTATTTATTTATTTGTAGAATTATTGAAATCTGGTGTTGGTGATGGATCTGAAGACCTTGCATATACCACGTATGCATGTTACCACTAACATATACCTCCAGATCATATATCTTATCTGATTCTGTGTCCTGTAAATAGTTTTTAAGCCAGCCTTATACAAGTTAGAAGATTGTAAAATTGTCACCTTGTTTCTTTAGTATTGAGCAATTGCTGAGGGGGATGAGCTGTAGCTTGCCTTCCTCTGTAACTTCTTAGGGGTGAGCACATTTCCTAGGGCCTTTTTAAAATTTATTTAATTTTTTTCATTTTACATACCAACTATAGTTCCACCTCCCTCCTCTTATCCCACTCCCCCACTCCCTGCACTCTACCCCCCATCCATTCTTCATAGAGGGTAAGGCCTCCTTTAGGGAGTCAACACAAACTGGCATACCAAGTTGGAGCAGTACCAAGCCCTGCCCCCCTGCATCAAGGCTGAGCAAGGCATCTCACCATAAGGAGTGGGCTCTAAAAAGCCAGTTCATGTACCCAGGATAAGTTCTGATCCCATTGCCAGAAGCCCACAAACAGATGAAGCCACACAATTGTCACCCACATTCAGAGGGCCTACTTCGGTCCCATGCAGGCTCCCGAGCTATCAGTTGAGAGTCTGTGAGCTCCCACCAGCTCGGATCAGCTGTCTCTGTGGATTTCCCCATCATGATCTTGACCCTCCTTGATTCTATAATCCCTCCTCCCTCTCTTCAACAGAACTCCAGGAGCTTGGTCAAGTGCTTGGCTGTGGGTCTCTGTATCTGCTTCCATCAGTTACTGGATGAAGATTCTATGATGACAATTAGGGTTGTCATCAATCTGATTACAGGAGAAGACTAGTTCAGGCACCCTTTCCATCATTGCTTGGAGTCTTAGCTAGTGTCATCCTTGTGGGTTCCTGGGAATATCCCTAGTACGAAGTTTCTCCTACTTCCTTAATGGCTCCCTCTGTCCAAATATCTCTTTCTTTTCTTTAGTCTTTGCTTGCTTAGTTTCTATAGATCTTTAATCACTTTTTTAAGGTTTCTACAATGTTATTTGATCCTGTTGCTAGGTGTTCTTTTCTTTTCTTTTGCTCTATTTTGTTGTGTTCTTTTAATTTCTGTGAGAGAAAACATTTCCATGTTACTGACATCCTCCCAAATTTTGAAAACATATTTTAAAAGCGCTGATGTTGCTTTATACTTTCTAGAATACATATCTCTATTTTTGATTACCTTCTAAAACTACTCAGAATTTATTTAGCTCCCCCATGATTTTGAACCAAAAAAGTAAATTTGGATGACTCCACTGATACGTTCCATAAAGATGGATAGAATTTGCTTCACACATTATGATCTTGTTTTTCTTTCTATTCTCTTTAAAGTTGTACAATTATGATATATCTGAAAAAGCAGGACACAACCTAAAGCTGAGATATGATCATTATTGACATGCACCAACAGTTTATCATCTTCCCAAAACTTCAATTAATTTAGGTCATTAACTACCTCATCTCTTTTCGTCTAGTCACCTTGATTATACATTCATAAAACTGTAAACCAGTGCTCATTTAGAAGATTCATTTATAGTAAAAATGATTTCTCCAGAACTTGATATTAATAATCATATCTCCTATTTATGAGAATATTTAGCCCAGCCTCATTATCATTATCTTAATCTTTTAGTTTCTGTGAGGGGACTTGGGATCATTTTGCTTCAACACAATGCTCCCTTTCTGACAACTAGAATATATAGGAGTATCTATAGCCCATAATTCAACACAAATAGACAGTTATCTCAAAATATAGCCTAATTTATTTTATTTTATAGTTTAATTTAATTTTACATATCAGCCATGGGTTCCCCTGTCCTCCCCTCTCCTGCCCTGCCTTCCCTCCAGCCCACCCCCCCATTCCCATCTCCTCCAGGGCAAAGAATCCCCTAGGGATTCAGCTTAACCTGGTAGATTCATTCCAGGCAGGTCCAGTCCCCTCCTCCCAGGCTGAGCAAAGTGTCCCTATGTAAGCCCAAGGTTCCAAACAGCCGGCTCATGCACTAAGGATAGGTCCAGGTCCCACTGCCTGGGTGCCTCCCTAACAGTTCAAACTATTCAACTGTCTCACTTATCCAGAGGGCCTGATCCAGTTGGGGACTCCTCAGCTTTTGGTTCATAGTTCATGTATTTCCATTCATTTGGCTATTTGTCCCTGTCCTTTTTCTAATCTTGGTCTCAACAGTTCTCACTCCTACAATCCCTCCTCTTTCTCGCCAATTGGACTCCTGGAGCTCCACCTGGGGCCTGGCCTTGGATCTCTGCATCTACTTCCATTAGTTATTGGATGAGAGTTCCAGCACAACAGTTAGGGTGTTTGGCCATCTGATCACCAGACTAGGTCAGTTTGGGCTTTTTCTTGACCATTGCCAGTAGTCTACAAGGAAGTATCTTTATGGATTTCTGGGGACCTCTCTAGCACTTTGCTTCTTCCTATTCTCATGTGATCTTCATTTATCATGGTCTGTTATTCCTTGTTCTCCCTCTCTATTCTTGATCCAGCTGGGATCTCCTGCTCCGGCAAGCTCTCTTTCCCTCAAACCTTGCCCTTCATTACCCCCACTCACATCCAGGTTGTTCATGTAGATCTCATCCATTTCTCTGTCATTGGGTGATCCCTGTGTCTTTCTTAGGATCCTGTTTTCTAGGTAGCCTCCCTGGAGTTCTGAGTAGCAGTTTAGTCATCTTTGTTTTATATCTAGTATCCTCCTAGTAGTGAGTACCTACTATGTTTGTCTTTCTGAGTCTAGGTTACCTCACTCAGGATGATTTTTTTCTAGATCCATCCATTTGCCTGCAAACCTCATGATGTCATTGTTTTTCTCTGCTGAGTAGTACTCCATTATGTAGAGGCACCATATTTTCTTTATCCATTCCTCAGTTGAAGGGCATCTAGGTTATTTCCAGGTTCTGGCTATTACAAATAATGCTGATACAAACATAGCTGAGCAAATGCCCTTGTGGTATGATTGAGCATTCCTTGGGTATATGCGCAAGAGTGCTATAGTTGGGTCTTGGGGGAGATGGATTCCCAATTTTCTAAGAAAGTGGCAAAATATGGCCTACTTTTAAAAAAGTGATTTACAATAAAATAAAATAACATCTATCCCATGAGAGCTAATTAGAAATGCAACAGTTTTCCTAAATGAAATGTTATGTATTTTAAAAGCGTAAAGTTACAAAATTCTTAGCCTCACACAACTCTCTATCTTAGAATTGTCATGTTTTTTATATTTTTTTCTTTTCCTTTTTGGTTTGTTAAGAAGGGTTTCTTTGTGTAGCTTTGTGCCTTTCCTGGATCTCACTCTGTAGACCAGGCTGGCCTCAAACTCACAAAGATCTGCCTGCCTCTGCCTCCTGAGTGCTAAGAATAAAGGCATGCACCACCACTGCCTGGCTTTTTTTTTTTTTTTTTGGTTTATCTTCTTAATTGTGGTGATATTTTATTTGTGCGGAAATGTGATATTTTATTTACATGTTAATAAATAATGCTGCCTGGAGATCAGAGGTCAAATAAACAGAAGTTGGGTGGTGGTAGCCCACATCCTTAATCCAATTACATGGTAGGCAGAGTCTCTATGTGGTCAAGGACACAGCCCAGCATGGTGACAGGAGCCTTTAATCCCATTACCAACCATAGAGACCTGGAGGTCTGTATAGACAGGCAGTGATGAGGAAGTCATGAGGCTGAGCTTAGAGCCAATGAGAAGGCAGAACTGGTAGGAAGAATCTCTCTCTGTGGAAGCTACTGCTGGTGGTAAGCTAAGGCTAATCATGGCGATTGCCCTGATCTCTTTGGCTATTACCTCTGTTTTTGATTCTGTGTTTCTTATTTAATAAGGCTGTTTATAAATTCGTCTACTCTTAATTTCCTTGAAGGAAAACATTAATGTACCTACACTCTTATATTAGTTTAGTGGAATTACTGTAAGAAACTACTACTGTCCCAGCCAGCGGGGTATCAACCAGGGTGACTCACCTGTGGGAGAGAATGAAAGGGACAGGAGACACAAAGTAGGACAGGGAGACAGTCTTCTGATCAAGCTGTAAATTTTATTTTCCTCAGCAAGGCTTATATAGCACAGGAGGGGGAAGGGGGAAGAGACATGCAGAATGTGGAAGGGGTGCAGGATATGGGAGACATGCAGAACATGCAACAGCAGGATGTTGGCTAAGGTCAGGGCCCATTTGTTCTGTTGCTAGGCTACCTGACCGTGGAATGTTCTTTATGTTCAGTTGTCATGGCACCTGACTGTGGGATGTTCTCTTATCTTTGGGGGCCTCTGGTTAGTAAACAGGTGTTACTGCTCTGGGAAAGACCAGTGGGCAAATGACTTGTTCTCTGGCCTAGCTAGTACTTTTCCATGGTTCATGTTTTGTCCCTGACATCTTGGTCCTTCACATACTACAAAATGTATCTGAGAACACCAGAAATATAATCTCCACGATTGACAAGAGTGGGTGTTTGAAGTAACATCAACAAGACTACTTATATGGATCTTCCTGTCATCTTTCTAGCTTCTAGTGGTGGACAGTATGCCCACAGTATGGCAATGTGTTCACTGAGATTTAGTTTTCAATTCTATCATCACATGGTATTTCTTGTTATATGCCTTTTGTTTGTTCTTTTATAAAGAAATCTGTCATTTTGGATTCTGGCCCACTATAATGAACTCCAACTATAAAGACACCAATTCTAAATATGTTCAATTTATAGGTATTTGGGCATTAGTACTTCAACACAACTTATTATAACGTTTTCTTAATTACTTTTCTAATAGAACACCATGGCCAAGGTTTCCTTAGAAAGTTTGGGTTATAGTTTCAGAGAGCTAGAGTCCTTGATGGCAGCAGAGGGTTCACATCTGGATCTACAACTACAAGGCAGAGAGAGAACAACAGGAACTGCATGAGTCTTTAGGGACCTGAAAGTCCACTCCCAGTGACACACCTCCTTCAACACATCTCTAATCCTTCCTCAACAGTTTCTCTAACTGGAGACCAAGTATTCAAATATATGAGTCTATGAGGGCCATTCTCATCTCAATGACTACATTCTACTCCCTCACATATTTGGTTCCTGTATCAAAATACAAAATGTGTTTACTCCAACTTCAAAAGGCCAGCCCTTAACACAATTTAAAAGTTCCAAATCCCTTTTGAAACTCAAAGCAACCTCTTCACTGTAAGCCCCTGTAAAATAAAAAAAGCCAATTATATCCTTCAAACATACAATCTCATAGAATATACATTACCATTCTAAAAGGAAGGAATCAGGGCATAGTGAAGAAATACTGGAGCAAAACAAGTTCCAAGTGCAGCAGAACAAACTCCAAATCTTGTAACTCCATGTATGATGGGCTTAGATGTCTCCATCATTCCAGCTTTGTCTCATGAAATATACTTTTACTTTCTTGGACTGGTACCATTGCCTATGTGCAATTTTCTTTGGAAGATATCCCATGGCTCTAGCACTTCTTTTATAGCTTCACATAATAGCCTCTTAGGGCCTTTGCAAAGGGACTTTATTGCCACATGACTCAACATCTATCCTTCATCATGAAAGGGTCTACAACCCTGTTACTCATATATCTTTAAGGCAGCTAAGAGCTCACATCTTAAATCCAAGTAGGAGGCAGAGCTGAAAGCACTGTGAATCATACTTGTCTTTTGAAATCTCCAAGTCCAACGCCAGTAACACACCTCCTCCAAGATTACATCTGCTAACACTTCCCAAACAGTTCCACCAACTGGGTTCCAAGTACTCAAATATCTGAGCCTATGGGATCATTCTCTTTCAAACCACCGTACAGTTACACACCAATTAATAACATCTACCAAAGTACAAATAAAAAAGTGATTAATGCTAGAAAAATCCCCACTTTTTTCAATTATTTTGAGAAGCATTACTGCAGACATCCTCATTAAACTGCATATTTCAGCCATATAGAAAATTGCTAAAGATTATAAGACATCTTAGAACAAATAAATTCTAATTACCTTTGTCACCAGTTATTAATGTCAATGCTTTTCCAGAAAAAAAGGGAAAGAATTTACAGGTTAGTGTAGATTATCATATCTGACAACAGGTTTGGACCCTGATACTCACAATTGCTTTCATACCTCAATGAGGATATGGGGGACATTTGAGAAGGTATACAGTAGAACTGACTTACTGAAAACTTTTCCCTCTTTCTACCTATCTGGTAGTAGACTCATAGGAATGAGAAATAAAATCTGAAAGAAAAGAAAATGAATTTGATTAAATTTCTAAACAAAATAAGCTTTGTTTTAAAAATAGTATTTCCAATAAGCATGAGAAGATACTAAAACTTTATCAATTAATGAAACATGTATGTAAATGTAATAGTGTGGAATTTTTCACTTGGTAATTTCATATGTCAAAGTATAACAATTCCTAAAATTTTAGAGGATTTCTGGGCCCTTTTCCGGGAATTGCTTAGAAATGAAAACTTGTAATGCAAATCTAGGCTTCTCCAATACTCAAAATTCCAGACTTAATAAAAAGTGTTTGTCTTTGTAGTAGAAAATAATCCATTTATTTAGTTATTTTTTCTTCCCAAAGAGAAAATAAAATTTTAAGACAGTAAGAAGAAAGAATTTTGTACTATCTAAAATATTTACTAATACATTTAGAATTATGACCAAACAGTAAGTACTCAGAAACTGTATCCCTAATAACTAAACAAATTATGGAACCCTGGAAATAACAGCTACTTACTTAATATTAAATTTTGCATGGTCTTAATATTAACTAAACTTTAAATAACTTTTTCTTTTAATTAAAACAGGATAAAAATATAAAAGAATATAAACTGTGAAATCTCTTTCAAATGTAATTAATATAATTAATGAGTTGATAAATGACATTTTAAATAAATGAATGCTTTTAAATCCTTATGGGTCATTAATTATTTCCCTTTTGAGTATAGTACAATATTTGATTTTTTCACTATAATTGTGGCTTCTTTTATTGTTTTCTTAATCAATGAAGCTGGAGAGTCAAATATTAGGGAATAAACCTGATTGATCCATGGAGTGATGGAGAAATGATCACCTGACCCTCTTCTCTACCTTCCCCAACTGAAAAGACTTTGCATCACTTATTATCTTTGTGCCTTTCTATCCTTCTTGAGTCAGCCAGAAAACTCTATGTACATAGCATTGGCAGTCTCAGAGTGACAACACAAAGAAATTTCCTGTAATATGCTATATTAAATTTTTTATTACAAGATGACTTTGAAATGTCTTTCAGCTGAATCATATGGGTAGCTATAAGAATAAACAATTCCAATTGCAGTGATACTGTAGGACATTTTTTAAAAAAAGATCAAAGCTTACCATAATCCAAATACATTTTATAAATAATCTATTTAGTAAAATTTTATACAACAAATCTGGTTGAAATATAAATTAATGCATTTTAAGTGATGATCCTTTAAACTTAGCAACACTTAAACTTTTTTCAGTGAAATACAGGTAATTTCAGAAGAATTGACACTATAATGGAAATTATCCTGAGAGTAAACTGGAGGCGTGGCTGTCAGTTCAATACTGCTTTTATTTTACTTAATTTTGGAACTAGGGAAACACAAAGAAGCATGAGCAGAAGCAGATGGTATATGCAACAGAAATAGCTGGGAGTTTATTATTTTGTTTCCAGGCTCAAGACATCACTCATATAGACTATTCATTTTCTATTCTCGCTCCCTCCACTCTTTTCTGTGAAGACAGGTGTACTCATGTAATATAGATATGAATACAGTATTCATGTTTTATACCTTCTAATAATGTTCTATTTTCTTAAAAATGAGGATCCAATTTGTTACTGTGTCCTTTAAGATGCCTCACAGTCCTGTTTCTTTTCTTCTAATCCCTTTCCTCAGTATATTTTACATCACTGTTACTATTCCTATTAGACAGCCAGGCTCTGGTTATGTTCACCTGATTTATCATTATCTTACCTTTCTCAGTAACTCTTCTCTTGTTCATATTTTAAACAGTTTTAGACCACAGCAAAGTTTTGCAGAACTGTGTTCCAACATAGTTGTCCCCACATGCACTATTTTCTCTATTGTCAATACTCCCAATAAAGAATATTTATTCCGGGTTGGGGATTTAGCTCAATGGTACAGTGCTCGCCTAGCAAGCACAAGGCCCTGGGTTCGATCCTCAGCTAAAAAAAAAAAAAGAATATTTATTCCAAGTGGAAATCATACATTTAATAAGTCATCATCTCTACTGAACAATACTTTACATAGGATAAACTCCTGATGCTACAAATGTTGCATGGTACAACACAAATATAACAAAAATCTGCCATCATCAAAATAATTGATTTTACTGCCCCCAAAATTCTCTATTCTTTCCATACTCACCTCTCCCCAAGAGCTCTACTTTTGGTTAATTCTGGATTTTTACTGTCTCCATTTTTTTGCCTTTAATGGAATATCATGAAATTAAAATCATTCAACAATATTGTCATCTTAATTTGGCTCTTTCTTTAAAAACCTTATATGCATTTAACCTTCCTTTTGTTTTTCTTGGGGACTCTTAACTATATTCAATTATCTGAACACACTACAGTTTCCAATTTAGCTATGAAGAACATTCTATTTGTTTCCAAGTTTTGGAAAGCATTCACAGATAGACATTTATATTGACATGTTTTTGACATCACTGACTAAGGAATATGATTATGCCATGATATGATAATAGCATATATAGTTTTTAGGCAGCTTTCAAAGTGGGCACACCATTTACATAACCATCAATAATGGAGTTCTCATTGCTCTATGTCCTTGCTAGCAACTGGTTTGTCAATATTTTGTATGTTCATCATTTGAATACATATGCAATATTATTGTTTGATTTTCTTCTTTCCTGATGACATGTTATCTGGGTCATTTCTTTACATACTCATATATTTTACGTGTATGTTTATTGATGAAGTCTCTTTTGGTCCTTTGACATATTTTGTTTGATTTAGGTATATGTTTTGTGGTATTTTAAGACAGAGTCTCACTCTGTAGCTCAGCTTGTCCTGAAACTCACTGTGGAGATCTTCCTGCATCAGCCTCCCAACTGCTTGAATTGAAATCATGAGCCACTATGATTGGCTCTTTGGCACATATGAAAAAGATGTATATTTGGTGAGATTTAAGATAATCTTGGTGTAAGTTAGATAACATTCTATGTTATGAAATATACATCTTTTATGAGTACCTTCTCCTAGTCTCTATTTTGCCTTTTTCATTCTGCCAATATTATATATTATAAACAATAAACTTTTACATTTTTCTTCAAATTAAAATTATGACTATTTCAATCTTTGGTCATGATTTTCATAATGAAAATAAGACTTCTTATTCATTAAGAAAGTATAGTCTATAACTTAGGCTTGCTTTTAGCTAGCTCTCATAACTTAAATTAACACAATTCTATTCATCTATGTGGTACCCTGATGCTTGTTTATCTCCTCAACGTACTGCCCACCCTGCTTGCTCTGAATCTCATGATGTCTCCTCATGACTCTACCCTTTTATCTCCCCAGCATCCTATGTGCTTTGAAACCCTACCTAGCTATTGGCCATTCAGCTTTTTTATTAAACCAATCAGAGTGACACTTCTTCACAGTCTACAAAAAGATTATTCCATATTTAACTTTTGAACATTTTGTTCTTTCTTAATTTTGAATTTATGCCAATGATCTGTTTTCATTTTATCTTGTGAGGATCATGAAGTATTTATCTAGGTTCATTTTACTGTATGTTTATGCCCAAGTCTTTACTGTATTTGTAAAACTGAATAATCTGTTAAAAATATCTGAATGTGGAAATTAGTAATCAGTTTATAGGTACTGTAGAATTTAGCAGATGCAAAATTGACAATAGTATATAAAACTGAAATTCTAAGGCTAACTACTCTGAAAACGTCCTTGAATTTTCTAGACAAAATTAGAGTCCTTTTTTGCTTCATTTATATTATACTCATTCCTCCATTATGACTTTACATTATTACATTTATTCATTGTCTGTTTATTCATTCTCTTCTGTATATACAGTATGGTATCAATGCTCTTGTTATAAACATGACAGTGAATATTTGTCCAAATGGCTAAATCTATCAACATATCCACCAACAAATCTATACCAGTAGGTATTTAAGCAGTGACTAAATATCAAAGCTTTTACTTTAAATAATTAACCAAAACATTAAAAGTGTACATATATTACTCCTAATTTGTGGAGAAGCTCTGTTATCCATAGTATCACAGAAAAGGAAAAATTAATGTTTATGTCTACAGCACACATTTCTTAAGATATTTTTATTCAAATTAATATGCCACAGATAATAATGTTAATTGGTGTTCATGTAAATTTCACATGCCAAAGTGACTACACACACACAAATTGTTTTTTAAGTGATATGCAAATATTTATACTTACTACGAATTTACATTTAACTATAAAATGAGCTGGGATAATTGTTGGAGCCTGCTGACAGTTAGCTGGGTAGCTGGGTAGAGGCGTGTGGATTATAGAGACAATGAAGAAGACAGAAAAGATTTGAGAGGTCTGCCAGTCAGTGCTGAATAGCCTACAGTTTATTTCACAGTTTATATACAGTCTTGAAGGACAGAGGTAGAACAATGCACAGCACAGGCATTCAGCCACTATCTATCTTGTCCTGCATCAAGGAGCAGGCAGTTTCATTTTCTATCTCAGTGTACCTCTGGCTGGAATCAGCAGCCTGCGTCTAGATAGATAGTATGTTCCTTCCTGTGGGCTAATCAGGACTTTCTCACAGCCCTTCAAGGAGATTCTGCAGGCTAATCAGGACTTTCTCACAGCCCTTCAAGGAGATTCTGCAGGCTAATCAGGACTTTATCACAGCCCTGGAGCAAGCAAGCTTGAACTCTATTGACTCAGAACAGACTTCAGATTCAAACTGGGACACTGAGTCAGTTGTAGGCTCCCATAAATAATAAAGATGGGACACTTACAGAATATCAGTTCTAGAATTTGTGGACTATGTTGTTTGGGAACAATAATGCATATGGCAACATAAGACTGTCACTCTCAAATAAAACAGCATCTTATTAAATGCAGTGAAATGTACCAATGTTGTGTAAGATGAGATATGTGAGAAAGGGGAAATCCAGAAGGCAAGTTTGATTTGTGACTTTTCTCAAAGCACCTAAGTGTTCATAGAAAGAAGCTAAAATGGTAAAAATTGTTTTCCAGATCTCATATTTAAAGGAGAATATATGGAGATATATGCCCCCCAGAGTAAAAGTCCTAGTAAACACTCTAAATTAAGACCCTGAAGGGTACACATAGAGAACTAGTGTGAACTTGGAAGTAGACTTGCTATCATGATAATTTAGGATCAACTTTAAACAAATTAAATACATCACACTATAATCTACTCTTGGCCTACCTGCTTTCCAGAAGCAAAATTAGATTGTCCCTAGATCATAGAAAAATCCTAAACCTCAAGTAATCTCAACTCTTGTTCAAATACAGTCAGTATTCAGTAAAAAGGCTGAAGTTAAAAACTTGATGAGAAAGAAATAAAAATAGATCATATAAACAAATTAACATATTAGCTAGATATTTACTTGTAAGACATAATCTGAAAACTGAAATAAGTTTAAGCAAGGACTGCACAATGATAATATAAATAGATGTGCTAATGCTGAGGTCGAAAGCTTATGGGGTTCCTTTCCTACACAAAGAACTAGAGGTACCTAATGACTGCTGAGAAGGGAAGAATCAGCCCCTAGAAGTAGGCTCTAATTGGTTATCTAATCAAAAGTGGTCAATCCTAAAATCATATACACACAAGACACAATATGTGGGCATGTCAGGTTGTGTTATATAATTTTGCGTTCATGTATGTCTATCTATCTATCTATCTATCTATCATCTATCTATCTATTATCTATCTATCTATCTATCTATCTATCTATCTATCTATCTAACAATAATTGTCCAAAAGAGATGATAAATTTGAGGGCAAGTATAAGGAATGCGTAAGAAGATTTTGAGGGAGGGAACATGGGAGGTGTTGGAGGTAGGGAAGGTAAGGGGGATATATTTAATAATAAAAGGTATTTGACAGAGCAAAGAATTCAGGAGATAATTTGGAAGTGAAACAAACAAACAAAAATCAAGTAATAAACCTAAAATGAGAAACAACTAAACCTAAGAAATTTTGAATGAGTTTACCAGCATTTGGACATAAAGAAAAACAAAATAAATTGAAATATGAATTAGGGTTGAGGAGAAATTATTTTAAAATCTAGGAGCAAATGAATGAAAATAGTATGCAATACCTATTGGGTACAGGGGAGAAATCTATTGCACATGCAATTGGCATCAAAGGAGAACAATGCAAAACTGGGATAGAAGCAAGGTTTGCAGAGACAATGGCTAAGAATTTGCCAACACCTGTAAGTTGTATCAAGGTACAGATTCAAAGTCTGCTAGAAAGTACAAGCAGAATACATGTGAGATAAATGAATAAACATAGCTTGACATATCAGAGTCAAAACTTTTGAAGATGAAGTATATACATATTTTTACATCTGTCTGCAGTTTCTTCTCCCTCCTCTCCTCCCATTCCCTCCTCCTTTCTCTCATCCGCCCAATCCACTCCTCCTCTGTTTCTGTTCAGAAATGGGTATCAACAGAACATATCAAGTTGAGGTAGAACTATGTTCCCCCACCACCTTTTGTTAAGGCTGTGCAAGACTACCAAGTATGAGGAATAGGTTCCTGGAAGCCAGTGAATGCATTAGGGACAGGCCCTGCTCCCACCAATAGGAATCCCACAAGTAGTTCAAGCTATACTACTGTCACACATATGTAGAGGGCCTAGGTCAGTCCCATGAAGGCTCATTAGCTGTAGTTCCAGAGTCTGTGAGCTCCTATGAGCCCAGGTTATTTGTTTCTGTGGGTTCCCTTGTGATGACCTTGACACTGCCCTGCTCATACAATCCTTCCTCAGTCACTTCAACAGGATTCTTCAAGCACAGCCCAGTAGATCTCTGCATCTGTTTCCATCAGATGAAGGCTCTCTGATGACAATTAGGGTAGTTACCAATTACAGGAGGTAGCCAGTTCAGGCTACCAATGCATTATTGCTATAAGTCTTAGCTGAGGTCATGCTTGTTGATTCATGGGAGTTTTCCTTGTACCAGGGCTCTACCAAATGCCCCTCACATCAAGACATCTCTTTCATTACTCTACCCCTCCATCCACCCCACAACTCAATCCTTCATATTACCATCCTTGATGGCCCACAGTCTACTCAGTCTGTTACCCCTTCCCAGGGAAATCCATGTTTCATCATTCCCCTTTGGGCCCTCTTGTTTTCCTAGCCTTGTTGGGTCTCTGGATTATAACACGATTATCTTTTACTTTACAGGTAATATCCTCTTATTAGTAAATACATAGCATGTTTGTCTTTCTGGGTCTGGGTTATCTCACAGAGGATAATTTTTTCTAGTTTCATCCATTTGCCTTCAAATTCCCTGATGCCATTTTTTTAGCAGCTGAGTAATACTCCACTGTGTAAACGTACCACATTGAGAAGAGATGAGAAGGGAATCTGATTGGTATGTAAAATGAATAAAATATTTCTTAATAAAAATGCCCAATCGCTTAGTTGCTCATAGGCTATGGTAAAGAATATATGTATATGTACACATGTGTGTATGTGTGTGCATGCGTGTGTGTGTGTGTGTGTGTGTGTGTGTGTGTGTGTGTGTGCATGTTTTTCCTAGGTGTAACTGGGAGCTTTGAATGACATTAAGAAGTAATATGTTTTTAAATCATTTATTTTTGTATGTGTACATATGTGTGGCTGTGTAAGTGTATGTCATGTGTCTGCCAATACACACAGAAGCCAGAAGATGGCATTAGACTCCCTGAATCTGAATTTGCAGGTGGTTGTGGGCCACCTGACATGGGTGCTGGAAACAAAACTTGCGGCCTCTGCAAGAGCATCAAACAATTTTAACCACTGGGTCATCTCTCCAGCCCTAAAAATTGTCATTTTTAAAATATCCAAATAGAGTTTGTAAATAATGTTTTATTTATCCCATAAAAGATAATTAGGAGGGAATAGAAGTAATTAAAAGTAAATACTTCCGTGACATTATCTTGCATGGTGATAAGTGTAATGATAAATTATAAAAGTATTTTGCATGATTCTCTTTCAAATGTCCATTCATTTATGATATTCTGTCACATTTGTTGTTTTCTCTATCAGTGTATTCTAGCCACTTTTATTTCTAACCTGTAATGTAGAATTCATGATTTCTTATACCATATGAGCAAAGGTAATATTTCTGGGGATATTATAATGAGAGCCACTAGTAGTTCACAGTGTTTTCTCTAAGTTTTTAAAAGTTACTGTATACAGCCCTTTTCTCCAATCTGTTCTCAAAAAAAAAAAAAAGGTTATATGCTTGCTGAAGCCTTATATGGTAAGGCTCATCATTAATTCATTTCATTTGTTGCAATCATTGTTTGCTTCCATGAACACTTTTCAGAGACAGAATGCAGAAAAATCAGTCTTTTTAGTAATAAGTGAAGGAAAGTGCATTTCTCTACCCAGTAACTGGCTTTCTGGTATTTGGATGCAGCCAGCAATTAAAAAATATGTGGACAATGTCATCTTTGCTTATGTTTTTCAAAAATCTGTATTTGCCCTTGGGGCATGGTAGTATAACATTTCTAATCATTATTGAAGCTAGGCAATATATTTTCACTTGATCAGCAATATAGTATTTCATTTACAGGGAAGTCTTGCAAGAGCCATTGACTGGCTTAATACCCATGTTTCCTTCCTAATAGTATAATGTTAATGCAAGTTCATGTTGAAATAAAGCCATTACTACCTGTGTTCCAAAGTACTAAGAATGAGTAGAGCCAACTGTACATCCCTTACAACCTTCTTTAGCCTTTAGCTTGTGGCGAAACCTTTATTCTCCTTAGTCTATTTTAGCATTCACTTATTTTTGTGGTAGAACCTAAATTGTCCTTGTACAGACACTTCTTTATATCAGTTATTCAGTCTTGCATCTTTTCCCTATGTAGCAATTGAGTCTAGATATTTAACACTGATTGTGACTGAGAGCATTATCTCTTGAAGTACTATTCATCAATTTAAAACAATTAAAATTATTAAAACATCTTTGATTTGAAGCAAATGTTACCTTCCTATAACTTCTACTCAAGAGCTCATTTATGTAGTGGGATTAATTAATTAAGGAAAGGCACTTTTCTAAATTTCCTCACTGATATTCTGTACCTTGAATTTATAACTTGCCTTAGGAAGTGTGCTGCTAAAACCATTTTTGAAAGAGCCGAAATCTCAAACAACAGACCATGTTGAACATAAATTAAACAGTGCTCTTGAGCAGAAAATTAAATTGGTTCCATGACATGGGTTTTAAGAAGCCCACATAATATAAAGAGTGCTGCAAGTGACTGATAAACCTGCACACCCAATTGACACCCTACCTTGCTGATAACCAGTGAGGAAAATTAGAGTAATGTGCATAAACATATCTCATCCACATTCTTTTATTCTATTATCTAAACAGGCCAGGAAATATTCTCAAGTAATTAATGACACATAAGTCTGGAAACATCAACAACAATACTGTTATTTAGTTTTTATTGGAAAAATAACCTACTCACCAACTCACTACAATCTTAGATTTAAAACTCATGTTTAATAGTTCAGAGTTGCTCATTATTAGAGAGTATTTTACAATGAGAATAGAGAAATATATAGTTACCAACCTACTACAACTTCAAAGCACTGAAACTTGACATTACCCCAAATTGGCTTCCCAAAGCTCATTCATATTTCCTGAACTTATAATATAGGTTATTATTTTTTTACATTATAAAGTAGAGAAATATTCTGCAGAACGATTAGGAGAGGAAATAAACAAGATCTTCTCAAATATATAACAAAGACATAAATTTCTACCCCAAAGTTAACTTACCAATACTTGTACACTTTGCTACATATAGAAGAATGGAGTAATGCATACAGTACCATTATCCCACTACTAATTCACATAGCATATTCTACCTCAGTTTGTCAATTTCTGACATTGTATTAATTGCTGTGGTCTAATGTTGTTCTTTTCTCAACTCCTAAAAGGCAGGTTCTATGTTGAGTAAGTGATGTTTATTTGTATTCCCAGCAACAACTGTATTTCCTAGGGAAAATATTCTCAACCAATAAATTGACAATTTAACATACAGTGTACATTAAGAGGAAAAAGAGAAGTTAACCAGTAACCGATGTCTTAAAGAATAGACATTATTGGTTTGCAATTCTGGAGGCTGGAAAATTTAATGTCAAAGGGCTAGTTGGCTAGCTTCCTTTTCCTGGCAGATTCATGATCATGATTGTGCTGTCTTCATCATATACAGATAGTAGAAGAGTTAGGGGAGGGAGACAAGACTGAGACAAAAAAAAAAAACCCACAAGTTTCATGAGAACCCTATGAGTCCCTTGTGAACTCGATTACTTCTCAGAGGCTCCATTTCTAAGTACAATGTGTTGAGGATTACAGCAAAAACTCAGTTTGTATGGAAAATAATTTGAAAATAAACTTAATCTTGTTTGATTTTTTTTTCAGTGCAGCACATTGAATCCACCAGTAGCTGGAAACCTTCTCTCCAGCCCCTGCCAAGCCCTGTTAGTCCAACAATCCACTTATAAAATAAACACACAGACATTTATATTATTTAAACTGCTTGGCCATTAGCTCAGGCCTACCATTGTCTAGCTCTTACTCTTATATTTAGCCCATTTTTATTAATCTATACTTTGCCACGTGGCTCGTGGCTTACCAGTATCTTACATCTTTCTTGTCATGGCAGCAGCTGGCCGACAGTGAGACCACCCAGCCTCCCACTTCCCACAATTCTCCTCCTCCTTGTCCTGCCTACCCTATTCTTCCTGCCTGGCTACTGGCCAATCAGCATTTTATTTATTTTAACCAATCAGAGCAACTCATTTGACATACAGAACATCCCATATCACCCATCACCTCATACATTATAGATAAGCACTCTACCCCTAAACTATATCCTTAGCTAAAAAGAAATGTAATTTCTAATTGAAAGATCACTTCATATTATTGGAAAGAATTCTGATTTTTAGGCACCCCCCACAATCTGAGAGAAGACAACATTCTGATCAGTAACAATACTGGTAATCTGAATTTACATAACTCAATACAAAACAGATTTTGATTGCCTTTGAATTCTGGAGACAATGGCAAAGGTATTTCCCTGAGTTGTAATTTTTTGCCAGACTTTCTTTCAAATTATTGTCCTCTGTATTTCATTTACCTATTGCTCTTTTAATTGGATTTGTAGACATCATCATAACTGTTGACTATAAGTAGATATGATATGTCTTAACCTTAATTTCTAGACATATATTAAAGAACAAACTTTTATTTTTCTTACTTTATTAGGATTGGCAAATTCACAAGTCATCAGAAAAATAAAACAATGGAAATTAAAATTTTTATTTTATTCAAAACACTGTTTTAATAAATATAATAAGATATTATGTAAATTCAGAAAAAAATGATCCCCTATGGATTTTACTCATCTGAATCAAGTATCAGGGAAATAAAACTTTATTAAGATAGTTTTGAAATTAGGCCATGGGGCACCCCTAAAAGTATTAAGTACTCATTTCTAGTACAGTCAACCAAGTAATTCTTTAAAGCAAGCTAAGTAACTTTATTTGACCCAAATACATCTTCATTTGTCTGAATGGTTAATTGGATGATTCAGTTCATTTGCTCTTCTATTTAGCTGACAATTACCACACATACGTGATATGGATTACCTCTTTTCAACAAAATGACATTTCACTGTAAGGCAACACTGAACACAATTTATATTCTTTAATTACTGAGAAGGCACCTCATGATCTATTTATAGGACCTTGGGGATATCAGTGAATATCAAACATCACAGTGATGGATAAATGATGGTTAAGGAATCAATTCATCAGAATCTCTTATGATTTCAATACAAACTATCAGTTTGAATATATATTACTTGGTCTGAATCACTGTAATATAGTATGTCAAACTCTTTAACAATGTTAATGTTTTTATTTATTCTTTGAGAGTGCCATACAATGTACTTTGAAGATATTCATACCCATCAACTTTTCCTCTCACCACTTTCTCAACATTCTTACCCTTTCCTACACAAATTTGAGAAATGTTTCTTTCCTCATTAACTCCAGTATCTTTTGCCCAGCTAGTTTTGGGTTTGGGGCATACTCTGATATGATACTCTGTTCACTCGGGATTCACATCATTACAAAAAGCAAGCAAGCAAGCAAACAACAAAAAAAACCCAAATCCTCCAACTCCTTCCCCTTCTCCCAGAAGCTATCTACATCAGGTAGGAGTCAGATATCATGTCCACCTTCTTTGCTTCTGTGCTGGGATTTTGCCTAGCTGGAACATGTGCAGGTCCTGTGCATGCTATCACAAATGCTAGGAGCTCGTATGTTCACCAGCTCTGTTGTATATGGAAAACACTGTTTCCCTGCTATAATCCACCATCTCTGGCTCTGATAACATTTTGACCCCTTTTCTGCGAAGGTCAGGGAGTAGGATGTTAATGTCCAGTTTAGATCTGAATACTCTCATCTTTTGTTCCTTTGCACATTTAACACCTGGGTATCTAAGTGTTCAGTTTTGTCCTTTGCAGAAGCTTCTTTGATGAGGACTGAGAGATGCTCTCATCTATGGTTAGATCAATAAGTCAGTAAGAGTCATTATCTATGTAGCAGAATGGCACTGAGTGCTCTCCTAGAGCCTACAACCTGTCTTGACACAGGTTCTTGACCTCTTTAATAATGCCAGGTATTGACTCCATCTCATGGAGTATATCTTTGAGTCAATCAGAAAGTTGTTGATTAGTCCTATAACATTCATGCCTCTATTTTACCAGTGGGCTTACCAGTCGTTGTTAGATCATGCATAGTTCACAGGTGATTGAAATTAAGAATTATTTTTCTCCTCTGACAGCATGCATGGCACCTTCCAGCACCATGGATGCTACCCAGTAGGAATGAAGCTTGCATATAAATACCATTGCTATGTTCTGTTGAGTGATATCTTCCACTATAGGGACCATCATGTTCTGGAGGGTATCCAGGAATATTTCAAATAGCCTGTACTGTTTGGAGCCCATTATCTAATAACTCCAAAGAGGTAACCCATTCCTGGTACTGGGTTTTTCGTATATTAGGATGTAATGTAAAGTTACAGTATTGTCTCTATGTCATTAGAGTAAGTCAGTTAAACCTTTTTTCATACTTGAATGCATTTTATGAACTTCAGTACTAGTAGATTTCTGATAACTAGTAGATAAAATCCTTTATAAACATTTTCAACAGAACAATGCCAGTAGTAAATTTACTACCATCATGAGTTCTTACTTTAATAAAAAAGAAATATATTATTTAAATCATTACTCTCATTAAAAAGTGATTCAGAGCATAGTGGGAAATTTTCTCTCACCTTTTTCCCTAGTTTAAATATAAGTGAGTTTAGGTGTAGAAAGTAGTAAAATATTTGTTAAATAGTCTGATGATATCATAAATATGATGACTTTTCTTAAAATCTATTATGTATAAGTTTAAATCTTATAACTTGCATGTTTTTTAAAATAGCATCACATAAAAAGTCACAAAACATTTAGATATCTAATCTATCATGTATGTTCTGTTTGTTTGTGATTGTTATTCTTCAAAGTTAATTAATTTATCTATTTTACATTTTAATTGCAATTTCTCCTCCCTCCTCTCTTTCCAGTTATTCCCTCCCCCTGCCCTGCATCCACTTCTCCCTTTCTATTCAGAAAAGGGAAGGCCTCCCATGGACATTATCTACAAAAACAAAGGATATCAAGTTGCAGTAAGACTAATTACCTCCCCATGTATTAAGGCTGGGCAAAATGACCCAGTATGAGGAATAGGGTCCCAAAAGCCAGTAAAGGAGTCAGAGACAGTCCCTGCTCCCACTGTTAGGAGTCCCACATGGAGACCAAGCTACATAACTGTCACATATACACAGAGAGACTAGGTAGATCCCATGCAGGCTCCCTGGTTGTCAGTTCCTTCTCTATGAGCTCCTATGAATCCAAGTTGGCTGATTCTGTAGGTTTTCTTGTGATGTCCTTAACCCCTCTGGCTCCTACAAGCCTTTCTCCTTCTCTTCAGTAGGACTTCCTACCATTCTTCAGCAGGATTTCCCAAGCTTGGCCTAATGTTTGACTATGGATCTCTGCATCTGTTTCTACCAGTTGCTAGATGAAGCTTCTTTGATGACTATTGGGCTAGGAACCAATATATGAGTATAGCAAAATATCAGTAGGCATCATTATGTTGATATTTTGTTTTTCCTCCAGTCATGTTTTGTTCTGTCCTAGGTCTCTAGGCCTAGTGGTCCAGGCAGTGTCACTGGTAGATTCATGCTTCATGGCATGAGTCTCAGGCTAAACCAGTCATTCATTGGCCAATACCTTCATCTTTGTACGTTACCCTAGCACATCCCATATGCAGGACAGACTGTATGTTGAAGGTCATGTGGCTGGGTTGGTATCCCAGTCCTTCAAAAGAAAGCCAGTTTTAAGCTATATATCTGCAGTTGCTAGGAGTCTTAGCTGGGGTCATCTGGTAGGTACCCTGAGAGTTTCCCTTGTACCCAGTTTCTACCTTACCTCCAAATGTTCCCCTTTTCCAGTCAACTCTTTAAGTAATCCCCCTCCATTTGATATCTCATGTTCCTGTCCTCACCTGCCTCCAGTCCACGCACAAAATATCTTGTTTCCCCTTTCCAGGGAGATCCCAGTGTCTCCTTGGGCCATCCTTGTTACCTAGCCTCTCTGGGTGTGCAGATTGTAGCATAGTTATGTAAATGGAGGCCCTTTTGTCCCTTCCAGTCCTGCAGCCACATTTGAAATAATAACTCAGAGGCTTACTATTAATTTCAAACTGTTTGGCCTATTGCTTAGCCTCATTACTAACTAGCGCTTACAACCTAAATTAACCCTTTTCTATTAATCTATTTTTTGCCATGTGTCTCAGCGCTTTACCTGTGTTTTAATACATCATGTTCCCCTGGTGGTTGGCTGCCTTCTCTCCTGACTCTGCCATTCTTCTCCTTGTATCTCAGCTTGGATGTCCACCTGGCTCTATCCTGCATTGATATAGGCTAAAGCAGCTTCTTTATTAACCAATAGCAATAAAACATATTCACAGCATACAGAAGGACATCTCACAGAATGGTTAACTTTTACTTTACATATAGTATCCACTTATGAGTGAGTACATACCATGTTTGTCTTTTGGAGTCTGGGTTACCTCACTCAGGATGACTTTCTTCTAGTTCCATCCATTTGCCTTTGAATTTCATGATGTCATTGTTTTTAACAGTTGAGTAATACTCAATTGTGTAAATGTACCACATTTTTATCCCTAGTTTGTGAATTCATTATAATATTAAACTGGAATAATTTGTAGAGAAACTCACCAATTATGGAATAATAAATTGGTATTAATAACAGAAAGGACCTAAAATGCCTTCATATAGCCAAATAAATTTAGTGACTATGAAACAACTGTCCAATCACTATTTATGATACCTTTTTGATGATCTTTAAAATTGTGCTCTGTTTGGGACATGGTGGTGTTGACACATAGAAGATTATACCAGAGTAGAATTAGTTCTTTCCTATTTCTTTGATTTTTCTCAACCCCAGGCTTCTCTCATAGTAAACTTATATCATAACATTGCTATTCTCTTTCCTTAAAAATCTCACGTTTATGCTTATTCAAGTGTGTAGTAAAAATGCACCATTATAACAACTCATTTCTTTATTTTCCACAGTTCAAGTCAGAACTTGTTTGGAAAGATGTTTTAAATAGTGAATTTTTTTCTATATTTTTAAAAATTCTTACTTTTATGAGTTTCATAGATATATACAATGAAATATTATCATAAATAGCTCCAATTTTCTCCTCCAACTTTATGTATCTCCCCAAACTTTATGTGTTTATTATTTTTAATAACTTACTGACTTCAGTTAGTATTGCCCATATGTGCATGGGTATGGGACCATTCAATGGGCCATGGGAAACCTACATAAAGCCACATCCTCAAAAAAAAAAAGAAAATCTATGATTCTCTACTTCCAACAGCTATCAAATTCCATTAGCTTCTAAGAAGAGCAGGGAGCCTGGTGTTCCTCTACCCCAACTATGCTACAATTTTTGCTGGCTTGATTTGGACAGGTCTTGAGCATATAACTACAGCTGCTGTGAGTTCCTAAGTATGGTAGCTGTATCATGTCTGGAAGAAATTGCTTAACAACATCTTTCTTCATTTTCTAGCTCTTTCTAGCTTCTTTTCCATAATGTTCCCTGACCCTTGATAACATGGGCCTTAATATTGATGTTTCATTTAGGGCTGATCCCTCAGGCTCTAATTCTCTCTATTTTAACCTACTGTTTATCTCCATATTGATCTTTTTCTGCAAAAAAAGTACTTCTTTGTCCATGGTTGGGAGTAGAATAGCCCAGATTTACCGGAATAAATGCAAATATTCAGAAGGCAGTTTGACTGCATGGCCATTAAGCAAAATGTCATCAAGTTCTAACTCCAGCCATGAGCTTTCGACCACAATTACAGTACCAATCATGAAATTTCTTCCTATAGTGCAGAGTAGAAATCTAATCATAAAGCAGTCAGTTACTTCCTAAAAGTTGTGCCACTATTGTGCCAGGGAGAACATCTTGCTTGGCATTGCAGTATTAAGCATGAGCAGTTCAGTGATAAGCAATATCACCAATACCTTTTCCATGACATCAGTGGTTGCATATACCTTCTATTATCATGAAAACTAGGAAGCTGGCAGGAAGTTTCTGGGTCAGTTTGAGATTGAGTTCTTTGTGTCCTGCAGTGAAAGTGTATGATATATTCAGTGACAGGTCTTACCGTATAGCTATGATGGGGTAACCAAGGGCAATGGCTATAGCCTGTGTTGTTTTAAAGAAGTCTGGTGCCTCCCTGACTAACAATTCACAGGGTCATATCCTGTCCATCTGTGTAGAGTAATTGCATTCTAACTCTTTCTGAAGTTGTATTTGTAAAGTAGTTTGCTACCTAATGTTATTCCATAGGCTTTCATAAGTACTTAGCATTGGTTAACTCATCCTCTATTCCTTCTTCTACTCCATCCCCTCACTCTCACTTCCACTAAATCCTTTAACTCCCTTGTCATCCCTTCTTTTACTTAAGATATGTTCTACTTTCACTTCAATTATTTTGTTAAGTTGAATTGCAAGATAATAATATTTCACGGAGCTTTTTGTGGTGGTATTTGCTCCACCCATGACCCTGGGCTATACTGCCCATGACCCTGAGCTATACTGCCCAAAGGAGGCAGTTCTTCCTGCCCTTGTAAGTGACCTCTGATGAGTTAGAGAAGGGACACATGCCCCTTCTCCCTGCTCCTGCCTTGGAGGTGGATTTGCTCCCAGGTAGATTAGAGGACGACTTCTGTTGTCTACTCCATTCTGTACTTGTGAGTATATTTCCTCAATTTATATCTTAATTCTGTTATCCATTTAACAGACCTTAATAGCTTTTCGTATCTTTTCCTTCAGTTTATCCCTCTCCCTCACACTCTAATTTTCCCCATACTTCTGTTGTCTTCCTGGTTAAGTCTTTCTATCCCCTGAATTCCACCTTTCTATTTTTGTTTTACCTATAATCTACTATTTCCCTCACTTAGAGCACCTTCCTGGTAAAAGCCCCCTTTCTGGTTTCCTGTCTTGCAGTTGTGTTCCAATTAAAGCTAGGATCTGCACAGGAGAGAGAACATATAATGTTTGTCTTTCTGGGCCTGAACATATATATATTTTCCCAGTTCCATCTATTTACCTGATATTTTCAATATTTCATTTTCCTTTATAGTTGAGTAATATTCCATTCTGTATATATACCATATTTTTGTCAATACTTCTGTTGATGGAAATCTACATTGATTCCATTTCTAGCTGTTTTAAATAAAGCAGCAATGAACATGGGTATACAAGTGTCTTTGTAGTAAGATATAAGTCCATTAGGTATGTGACCATGGATGGATGCTCTATTTTTTGTTTCTGAGAAGCCTTCAAGCTGATTTTCAATGTGGCTCCACTAGTTTCATCCATGCCATCAATGTGTATGAGTTCCCCTTTCACCAAATTTGTGCTGGCATTTGTTCTGATTTATATTCCTGGTAATGTTCACTGTGACTGAATGAGGTGGAATATTAATTTTAATTTGCATTACCCTTATGGCTAAGAAAACTGAGGCCTTTGAAAAGTATCTTGTAAGCCGGGCGGTGGTGTTGCACGCCTTTAATCCCAGCACTCAAGATGTCTTCTTTAGAGAAATTTTTAATCAGTCCCAAAGCCCATTTTAAGTTGAGTTATTTTCTCAATGATTAGTTTATTTTAGGTCTTTCTACATTCTAAACACTAATTCTCTTCAAAAGCAAAAGATATCTCTCCAGCTCCAGGATTTTTCATATTTTACCATTTGAGATCCTCAGCCAGGCCCCTGGTGGAGCTCCAGGAGTCCAGTTGTTGAGAAAGAGGAGGGACTGTAAGAACGTGAATTGTTGAGACCATGATTGGAAAAGCACAGGGACAAATAGCCAAATGAATGCAAACACATGAATTATGAACCAAAGGCTTTGGAACCCCCAGCTGGATCAGGCCCTCTGGATAAGTGAGACAATTGAATAGCTTGATCTGTTTGGGAGGCACGCAGGCTGTGGGACCGGGACCTGTCCTTAGTGCATGAGCTGGCTGTTTCGAACCTTGGACTTACACAGGGACACTTTGCTCAGCCTGGAAGGAGGGGACTGGACCTGCCTGTACTGAATCCACCAGGTTTAAATGAATCCCCAGGGGAGTCTTGGCCCTGGAGGAGATGGGAATGGAGGGAAGGGGATGGGGGAAAGGTGGGAGCGGGAGAGGGGGAGGACAGGGAAACCCATGGCTGACGTGTAAAATTAAACAACAGATATAATAAATAAAAAAGGGAAAAAAGAAAATAATAAATGTTTAAGAGACATGTTTAGCCCAATCTAAACATTATATATGATATATACATGTATACACCACGGGGAGTTAAAAATTAAAAAAATAATATAAAAGAAGAGTAAATTTAGAATCGTAACTGTTTTGTAAAACTAAAATAATTGGTTTTTAAAGTTCACTTTATATGAACAATATATAGAGTTTTTAGTAAATTGTATATAATACTTTTTTTGATTGGGATCAGCATATATAATCATAATCGTCACCACAAGTGAGTCAACTAAAGGTGTGTTTTATTGATTCCAAAAGTGGACCCCAACATCTCTAAGAGAAGAGCTTTACCTGAAGATGCTCCTAAATATAAGCATATTGAACTGGAGAGCTGAAGTAATTCAGCTAAAGCACCACTTGTGTCTACTACAAGGTCTATGAAAGACATTTGAAGGACATGCTATTTACATGTATTTCATTTATCAAAATCAATGATCTATAGATGAGAAGATTTGCATGATATTTGCACTTTTTCATTTAGAACAGTGCCATTTAGAACCAAATGAGAACCAAAAATGTATTCTAAGGCTTTGAAGTAAGAGAACAGACTAAAACAAGACATATGTGGATTAGGTTATCTGCATAGCTAACTTAGCACCCATTTTTTTTCCTCTATTAACCTGTCGTTTTGGAATAATAAACATTTTCTGGTAAGATCTATGACTTCCAATGGAGTTTTCAGTATTTCACAGAGACCTGAAACAATTTCTATTATTTATATTTTGCACTCAGCTGACATAAAGTTAAGACAAAAAGACTGATGACTCCATGCCACTAAAATATGCTGCAGAAATATATTCTGTAACATATTCAGATCAATTTTGTGCAAATTTCCTTTGGGTTTTAAATGTTTCAAAATATTATCATTGTTAGAGTAGTAAGAAAATGCATGTTTTTCAAATCTTTGCTGGAAAAGGAGAGTTAAATGTGATCTTGAAGTATAAAAAGACCCAGAAAGCTTGACTAATGGGATTTGTGACAGAATACATTTATATGGGAAAGCAAACAGTATTTTTTTTTAATTTGTAAAATGTCTTATTATTACATGGTGGTGGGAGAGAGGCAAGGGCCTATACCATGGCCTAAGTGTAAAGATCTGAGAGCTACTTTTTGGAGTTTCTTCTCTCCTTCCACCTTTAAATGAGTTCTAGGAATTCACTTCTCATCACCAGATTTTGACCTTTACACACTGATCCATCATACTTTCTGGAATCAGACAATTTAAGTATAACTTGTTCCACATCTGATGTTTAGGAAGCTTGCCATTCCACATAAATATAAAAACTGTCCGATGGATTTGGAGAATTTATCAGAAAGTAAACATGTGCTAGTAATTTGAATTTGACTACAGATGTACCTCCAATTCAAAGTAGAGGGAAAATAGGGTGAAATTGTGCAAAAAAAAAAGTCAAAATACAAAAATGGATATGAGAACTTCTTTTAATTGAATCATGGCTCTCTTCCATCAAGGTTCTCTTGTTTCAAACTAGTAAGTACTTTATAGCACAGGAATATAAAGGTATTTAGGTTTATGCTTATGGACATTCATGACCATTCTATGAAAGTGTATGTTTAGGAATTATAGGCAGATCATTATAAATATGTGCTAATGGGTGAAACTTCAGGTATTTACTAAAGGAACATATTGTATTTGGCTCAAAGAAAAAAATCTTTCTTGATGAGATTATCACCTTAAGTTCTTATTGACTTTTGCTCTGCACTAGTAATGAAGATAAATTTCAGTTCACCACAATGTACTATAACTTAACTATGTGTGTTGTTCTCATATTCCTAAGTAAAATGAAGTATGCTTTGTATTTCTTTGTTGTTTTTGCTTTTGTTGGTTGGTTGGTTGAATACTGCTTTGTTGCTAAGAACTCACTGTTTTTGAATTTCTGTATTCAAAAGATTCTCCTGCCTCAACCCTGCAAGTAGGAGTTATTTAGGTCCATGCTGTACCAGTTGACTTGGGTTTTCTCTCTTATTCCTTCCATTCTTTTAAAAGGTCTGTTTTTCACAATGGGATATTTTAACTTGTACATTTTCTCTTCAACATCACTAAATTGATCTCTTACTCTCTGAAATTGACTTGGCTTCCCCACTGGGCAGGTAACACAAAGGGTAGTCAATAGGAATCTTCCCTTCCACTTGAAAGTTTTATTGCTTAGTGTTAAAAATATATTGATTTTTTTAAATCACTCTGTAAGAGTTTAGCTAGCAATTCCCAAGAGTCAAGTCTCCTATGGAAAATAGGTTAAATTGGGTGTCTGACTTAGAAATTGTGAAGATTTTTTCAAAGCACAGATAGTTATGGATGTCCCTTTTGAAGACAGTCAAATTTCTATTTCTACCCCAGCACTTCTACATATATTGTTGCAGCTCCTTTCTCTCTGACTTTGCATATACATGATTCTTGGATTTATTTAAAAATAAAATTCTTGTTGTTTCCTTTAAGTTCTAATATGATACTCCACATTTTCTGGGAGTCAGTTTTCCTTTCCTCCATGTCACTACAAGCCTAGTTCCAGTCTTCTGATACTACCTGACACTCTTACTGGAGTTTCAGAATTCAAATTAGTTTACATGTATTCATAGTTGATGAAACTTGTGTCTCCATCTACATCAGTGCTTTTCAACCTGTGGGTACCAACCCATTGAGAGGTTCATACATTAGATATCCTGCATACTATTACATTGCGATTCATAATAGTAGCAAAATTACAGTTATGCAGGAGTAACAAAATAACTTTATGGGTGGAGATCACCACAACATTAGGAACTATGCTAAAGGGTCGCAGCATTAGGAAGGTTGAGAACCATTGATGAGTACACACTGAACAATCATGTATTTGTTAAATAAATAGGTGAATGGAAAAACTTCTTGTAAGAATTAACTATATCACATATGTTTATTTCACCACAGTTCTCTTACTCCTTATTTTTGCCAGAAATCATTTTGAACCAATTCCTCCAAAGTTGTTCTGTTCAAGATAATTATAGTAGTCCTCCTTATCAATCAGAGATAGTTTCCAATACTCCTAGTAGATTCTTCCAACCACTAATAATACTAAAACCACATTAACTATGTTTTCTATATAGTCTATGTGTAATATAAAAGTTATTATATGCACTATAATTAATATATTAGATATCTATATATTGTGTCTTTAACTTACACAATTGAAGATGAAACAACAAAATAAGCATGGATTTATTCCAAAGAATTTCACTAGTAGATTTGTTCTTACCACATATCTTGGCAACAGTGGTGTGTGACTTTCATGTTCCTATTTAAAAATTTCTTTGTTACATAACAGAAGCACTTTATAGTTTCTCTCTTGCATATCTAAACTGCTAGGCTTGGTACTTTTGAATTTTAAGAGCATGATTTAATAAAATAAAGATTACTTGTGTGCAAGCACAATGCAACCCTACAACAACGAGACAACAAGTAAAACTACTAAGTGGCTAGTGATCAGGTAGCATACATAGTGTGTGTATATATGACTCTTGTCTCAGGTGAGAGGACAATATGAAATTTCATGAGGACACACAGAATGGCAATTTGTGGCTTATGAGTTACTTCTGCAGTTTCACATTTAGATTGTCCACGTCATAGGAAAGTGAAACCATAGATACAGGTGAAGAGACTCCTCTAATATCCCTTCTCCTCTCCAATTTTTCTTCTATTTTTTAGTGTGTGGAGGGCTGTTCTCACATGGTAGCACAGACTGTCTTCAAACTCACAGTTTTTATTTTCATTTTTGGAGAGTCGTAAACCTGCCCTTAAATTTAAAATACAACTAAGGAACTAGACTTGAAAATATACATATAAGTAACGTTATATGGACTGAACATGTTATATCCAAGTAATAAAAATTAGTGAAAGAAAGTGGCCATGGATTTTAAGGAGAGTTCAGAAGGTTGTATGGGAGAGTTTGGAGGGAGAAAGGGGAAGGGGGAAATGTACCCATATTATAATCTCAAAATTTAAAAAGAAACTGTACTTGACCTCCTTATTTCCCTGCATCTACCTCCCAAGTGCTGGAATTACAACATGCATTCCTATGCCTAGCTAGGCTATTTTTGCTTCCCATTTTGTTTTGTTTTAGTTTGGTTTGGTTTTTGAGACAGGGTTTTTCTATGAGTCACATTAGTAGATTCATTGGGTTTTCTTATAATGTCCTTGACTCCTCTAGCTCCTACAATCCTTCCTTCTTTTCCTCAGATGGATTCTCTAAGCTCCTCCTAATGTTTGGCTGTGGTTCTCTGTATTTGTTCCAATCAGTTAATGGGTGAAGGCTCTCTGATGACAATTAGGGTAGTCACCAATCTGATCACAGAAAATGTTCATTTCATGCTCCCTATCCAGTATTGCTAGGAGTCTTAGCTGGGTAATTCTTATAGACTCGTGGGAGTTTCCTTGTATCAGATTTCTACCTGACCTCAAATGCCCCCTTTCTAGTCATCTCTTTCAGGATTCTCATCCTCCATCCACCTCCCAACCAGACCCCACAAGTTCCTATCCCCACCTGCCCCCAGTTCTATTTACCCTTCCCAGGGAGATTCATGTGTTCCCCCCGTTGGGCCCTCCTTGTTACCTAGCCTCTCTGTTCTGTAGATTGTAGCATAGTTATCCTATACTTTATATTTAATATCCACTTATGAGTGAGTACATTCCACTTTTTGTCTTTCTGGGTCTGGGTTACCTCACTCAAGATGATTCGGTCTTGTTTCATCCATTTGCCTTCAAATTTCCTTATGTCACTGTTTTAACAACTGAGTAATACTCCATTGTGTAATGTACCACATTTTCTTTATTCATTTTTTCTGGCAAGGGGTATCTAAGTTGGTTCCATTTCCTGGCTATTAGGAATAACACGGCTATGAACATAGTTGAGTGTCTTTGTGGAATAATTGAGCATCCTTTGGGTATATGCCTAAGAGTGGTATAGGTGTGTGTTGAGGTAGATTGATTCCCAATCTTCTGAGAAACAACCATGTTGATTTCCAAAGTACCTATACAAGTTTGCACTCCCACCAGCAATGAAGGAATGTTCCCCTTGCTTCACATCTTCTCCAGCATAAACTGTCATTAGTGTTTTTGTTATTAGCCATTCTGATAGGTGTAAGATGGAATCTGATTCATTTTGATTTGCATTTCCCTGATGGCTAAGGATGTTGAAATTTTCTTTGTTTTTTTCTGCCATTTGAGATTCCTCTACTGAGAATTCTCTGTTTAGATCTGTACCTCTTTTTAAAATTAGATAATTTGTGTTTTATGTCTTCTTGAGTACTTTGTACATTTTGGAGATCAGCTCTCGGTCAGATATAGGGTTGGTGAAGATCTTTTCCCATTCTTTTTGTTGTTGTTGTTGTTGTTGTTTTTCGAGATAGGGTTTCTCTGTGTAGCTTTGCGCTTTTCCTGGAACTCACTTTAGAGACCAGGCTGGCCTTGAACTCACAGAGATCCGCCTGCCTCTGCCTCTCATGTGCTGTGATTAAAGGCATGTGCCACCTCTGCCTGGCTTTTTCCCATTGTGTGGGCTGCCATTTTGTTCTTTTGACTTATAGAAGTTTTTCATTTTTGTCAGGTCCCATTTATTAATTGTCAATCTCAGTGTCTGTGTCATAGATAAGAATGCTAATGATTTTGTTTTTAGTATATCTTGCACCAAGCCACTTTGCTAAAGGTGTTTATCAGCTGTAGGAATTCCTTGGCAGAATTTTTGGAGTTGTTTATGTAATTTGCAAATAGTGATACTTTGATTTCCTTTCCAATTTGTATCCTCTTGACCTCTTTTTGTTGTCTTATCATTCTAGCTAGAACTTCAAGTACTATATTGAAGAATAGATATACAGAGAGTAGAAGGCCTTGCCTTGTTCCTGATTATTGTAGAATTTCTTTTAGTATCTCTCCATTTAATTTGATGTTGGCTGTTGGCTTGCTGTATATTGCTTTTGTTATATTTAGGTATGTTCCTTGTATCACTAATTTCTCTTTATATTAAACTATTTTGAAGAATAAGGTCTAACAAACTAGAGAAGCTAGTCACTTTTTAAAAATTTATTTATTTATTATGTATACAATGTTTTGTCTGCAAGTATGCCTGTAGGCCAGAAGAGAAGACCAGATCTTGTTACAGATGGTTGTGAGCCACCATGTGGTTGCTGGGAACTGAACTCAGGACCTCTGGAAGAGCAGTCAGGGCTCTTAACTGTAGATGTAACCATCTTGTTAAATAAGAAACACAGAGTCAGTTGCAGAGTTAAAAACCAAGAGGTCAGAGCAATAGCTGAGAGCCTTACCCTTCACTGCTTATGCTGTCTTTCCTCTCTGCAAGAGACCTACTTCTGTGTGTCCTGTCTTTTTTATAGACTTTCGGTTCTGTTTTCTCATTGGTTGTAAACCCAGCCACATGACCTCCTTGTCAGTGTCTGTCTGTCAGACCTCCAGGTCTTCTATGGTTGGTATTGAGATTAAAGGCATGTGTCTGCCATGCTGGCTGTGTCCTTGAACACACAGAGATCTATCTAGCTCTGCCTCCCAAGTGGTGGGATTAAAGGCATGCACCACCACTGCCCAGCTTCTGCTCTGGCTTGCTCTGACCTCAGGGCAACTTTATTAACATACAAATAAAATCACATTTCAATACAAATAAAATATCACTATACTTAACCGCTGAGCCATGTCTCCAGCTCCCAAAAAAACAGTCTTAATCTGAGGACCCCATCAAGTAACCCAGATATTTGCAGAAGTCAGTCTGTGTTTTGGCATTTATATTTGTTACACATTTATTCATCATTCTCTGGAGTCCATCTAGATATAATGCAAAGAACATTCAGACTGCAACCCACAGAACCAGGGAGGCCATATAGCAGGGGGTACCTAGGATGACTGTGGCTTATAATAAGTTTTGATTTTACTCAATTACTAGGTAAGCCTCAATTAAACATTTCACTATTAGGATAAGAATTTATACTGTATCAAACTGATAATAGATAAATAAATAAATAGATAATTAAATAAATAAAATGAGAAAAAAGATTCTTGCTATATTGAAGACTTACTTCCTTTTCTGGTGATGCTCACACTAAACATTGACAGCAACAAATTCAACTATTTCTCCATAGTTGAACTTTATATAATTTTGGATTATTTGATCTCTTTATATCCTCTTTTATTTACAATGATAATTCTTTTCTTTAGGACACTGCCCACAAGTACTAAATGATATATTTTTCATCTTGCCCTTTGTTTTCTTTCCATGACAATCCATTAAGAAATGTTGAGAAAAAAAGAACATTTTTTGCATATTTTAAAAACTTTATTGTGTTCATTTTGCCTTTAAATTAAAAAGAAAAAGGGATATATTCATTATATGTATACCTTTGAAGTTAGAAAATGAAAGATCCCATGATAGAGGCTACATCTTATTTTGAAGCTTGTGTTGATGTGAAGTGGAACAGTGTGTGTGTGTGTGTGTGTGTGTGTGTGTGTATGTAAGAAGTCAGTTTCATTTATCAAGATTAACATGTCAGTAGTGGAAGTGATTAAGTTCTAAATGTTTCCATCCTGGATATTAGTGAAATATTCATATTCTGTTTGCTTGCTTCTCTTAGTTTTCTCTTCCTACACAGTTCTACTCTCAGAAGGAGCAAGAGATCACTTGAAACATATGTTCATAGAATTATAACATATAACTTCAATTTGAAGAACTTTTATTAATAACTTAAAGATGTTTTCTGAATTTTTATCTTACTATAATAATAATTTCAGGTTATTCTAATACTGCCCTTCAGAAGCCACAAGATGATGGAATTTTAAATCAAGTTTTTATAAGTCATCCAGAGTCATAAGTGTTACTATCTATTTAAAATATGACTGGATGGTTGGAAAAATTGTTATTCCCAATAGTGATGTTTAGAGTACAGATTGATACTTTGTAAAGTAGTAACTTAACAAAGTGGGTCAAATGACAGCATGTGCTCACACAGTCACAGCAGTTGCATACTTTAAGTGCCAGTATTTTTAATGCTGGTTTCATCATTAATGTCTGTAGCGTCAGACTCATAAATTCTTGTTATACTAAATCATACCAAAAAGAGAAATAATTTTAATATGTTGTTTGTCCATGTCCTGTGAAAATTTGCCTAATCTACATGTACAAGAGAGAGGTATAAGTTTTAAAGTTAATAGCTAATTAGGAAGCATTTTAATACAATGCTAGTACTACCTTCATGTTTATTGGAAAACACCTAAATTGAATAAGAAACCAAACGGCAAAGACTGAAGGAAGTAATAATATTTGCTTTAACCAGAAAGTTGAGTATGATGCACTGTAGTTAAAATTAAGATAAAAATGATCAATTCCCAGAAAATTTTAATATAGTTCTTCATAATATCACCTGATATATTATAGAATTAACCTACATGGTGACATCTATATATTAGAATTTTATTAGAATTTCATGAATAAAATGCTTAATAAATTGAAAAACTGCATGGATAAAATTTTGGAATCTATCAGAAACAAAAGTTAGAACAGCCAAGAGCTGCAGATCAAATGATAGGAACAGTGAAAGACTGTATTTTTTATTATATTTGTGTTTTAATTTTACATATCAGCCACGGGTTCCCCTGTCCTCCCCCTCCTGCCACCACACCCACATTGCCCCCAGGCCCTCCCCTACATTCCCATCTCCTCCAGGGCCAAGACTCCCCTGGGGATTCAGCTCAACCTGGTAGATTCAGTACAGGGAGGTCCAGGGACTATAAGAGTGTGAATTGTTGAGACCAAGATTGTAAAAGCACAGGGATAAATAGCCAAACTAATGGAAATACATGGATTATGAACCAAAGGTTGTGGAGTCCCCAACTGGATCAGGCCCTCTGTATAAGTGAGACAATTGAATAGCTTGAACTGTTTGACAGGACCCCCAGGCAGTGGGACCTGGACCTGTCCTTAGCGCATGAGCTAGCTGTTTAGAACCTTGGGCTTATGCAGGGACACTTCACTCAGCCTGAAAGAATGTATTTTGAGAGCTTAAAATGACTTCAAAGATGATCCACTTAGAATCTTTCATTTACAGATAGAAAATTGAAATCTAGTGAAGGGATTTGATTTGTTTCAGGCCATGTTTCCTCCGTTTGGCAGAACTTCCACAAGGACATCACTTTGTTTTTCTCCGTTTGCTCCTGTTTCCAGAAGATCAACATTTTCCATTTTATAGCCGACTAATTTCTTTGTAGTTGACTTGGTTTTAGGAATTATTTTCATTATATATGTGACAATTTAGGAATCATTTCTCTTTCTATTTTCCAGTACATACTCTATGTATTTCATACCCATATAAGTTGTGCAGGTACAATTAGTGATTATTAATATACTTACTAGTATACCTTAGTTATTATATCCTGTCGAAAGCTGTGTTCAAGATCTTACAGATACCAAGTTATTTACTTTGATAAGTATCCATAAGATTTAATTTCATGAATAAATATAACACTGTTGTATTGGGTAATAACTGATACATTGAGATTCTTTTTATTTTATTGACAATTCCACACATGTACATTATGTATTTAATTCATTTTCATTCCAATTCTCATTTTCCTCTCTTTCTCACTGAAATCTTTTTCCCAATAAGTCTCTGTTCTACATTTATAACTTGTTTGACTCATCAAGTTTAGTTAGAGTTTTATAATATACTCAAGCATGGGTAGGAAAATATTGATTATAGTGAGAACACATTACCAGTAGATACACCACAAAATACAATGTGTATTAATATTCTTGAGACAAAATGTTGACTTTTTTATCTTTTGTTCTTTTAATAGAAATTCAAGTATGATGGGTTTTCATCTTATGTTATAGTAGCCACTGACTATTTTCTCATCATTGATTAACAATTATAAACTTCATTGTTCCACTGTCACCAATAAACAAAATATTGCCACTGTCCTTCTTGCGTTCTGGATAGAAGTGTGATGTTGATGAAAAACATTTTGAACTTTCTAGCTCTCCATCAGGTCTGAGATTTTGTTTTTCAATTTTCTACAGATAAAAAGACTGATAAGCTTATTCTATGTCGAATTTTTCTAGAAGGAAAAAAATGTATGTAATCATAGGGAAAAAAGTAATTTGGGATCAGAGTAGAAGGCATAATGCAAACCCAATGAATACTGCTTGTGAGAAAAAGAATGAAAACATTCCCAAAGAGCAGGAATAGAGGTAAAATACAGAAGAGACAGAGAAGATCAATTAATTACGTCCATTTTAATTTGATATCTAGCTAGGAGAATTATTTGCTTCATTTTTTATATTCAAAATATAAGGGGTGAAGGACACAGATTGCAATGTGTTAATTTAATGAAGGAGATGACTGTACTGGGATGTTTATGCAGCTGAGTTTTTGGCATTTGATTTTAATAGGTTTTATTGAGTGAATTTCAAAATGAGCATTTAAGTGTTTATAAGTATTCATTTATATGGTGAAGATCATGGCATTTTGCGATGTCTTATTGATTTTCTTTCATTTCTTTCCAATTTAAAATAATTGTGTCATCTGTGAAAACATTCACTGTAGCCATAAGTTGAGTTTAGATCATTTCAATAACTCTATAAGGGAAATATTATGTTGTGGTAATTTGTTACCGACTTAGTCCATTGAGTTGATTTATTTAGAGACATTTCTAACATCCAGGAGCTACTAAGTACAGAGTGATTGAAGTGATTGTACAAGTAGACACTGAAAGAGTGTGGTTTCTTTAAAAAAAAACATCATGGCAATGATACATTTTCTGATAGTTAGTACTTCTTAAAATTTATCATCCAGCTACAATCTAAGCAATGTCATATAAGTCATGAAAATACTTATCACTGGGACAGGCTAGTCTCACTCCTTTTCCTTCTGTTGGTATGCTACTGTCTAACATATATGCAAATACAACATGCAGCTTCCATTTAGTGTTGCTTGTAAGTGTACATGTTTAGGAATGACCATTTGTGTTCCCATAAACTATGAGCGGAACCCATTCTTGGAGAAGACTAAATTGTTATTTCTCAACAGCCATTAACTATTTGTAGTTCTTGATCTATGATGGGGCCTTAGTGCTCAAAAGTTTGCAAATGAGGAACAAAACAAAAAATGAAACATGCAACCAGTTTTTGACAGCTGCTCATTTTCTATGTAGCATTTATTTAATTAAAAAACTGTTGGAAATTCTATAATGTTCATTAGGCTTTCCCATAAACTTAAATTCAGACTACAAAAATGCAAATGCTTTTAAGCTTGAGATAGGGCAAAACATTGATGAAATGTCAAAATCTTAACTACATCTCTGGGACCTTAAGCCAGATGTTGAGTTGAAATTAGTATCTATCTTGTTAATGAGCACCAACAGAAGTTTGCACATTACAAATTACTTGCAGAACAGGCTCTATTTTACTTTGGATAAAATGAATGATGCATGAAATACCCATGCTAATGATATGATTTTCAGCTACATTTAATGGGAAAATTTTTGGTTTTATGAAGTAGCTCTATTAGAAATACTTAGTACCTTAAACTTAGTTAAATATTACTGTTGCTAATATAGTTCATAGAATTTAAGAGAAAGGAATATTTTTCTCTAGGTAACAAAATTTAGAAGAAGTCTCATGTATGTATTTACAAATGTGCTTTAAATGGCCAGTTAGTTAGTCTCTCATTAAATTTCTATAACAAGGTGCTTCCATTTTCATCCTTTTAGACAGCAGCTCTTCCCCACCTACTTTCAATAACAAAGATTTTCTGGTCCTTTCCCCTCCCATTTGACATTTTTAAAGGGCAACATGAAATGCCTGGCAAGGAAGCAGGTCAGACCTTTCATTTCAGACACCTACAGCTACCAAAACAAAGTTTAACTTGAAGAGCACAGGGACATAAACATGTTACAGCAAGTGGATACCTAAGGGCAATTACTTGTGACTTTCCCCTTTACTATACTTACCAACTTCATTCTGATTACTGGGAGCTTGTCAGGACAGCAGTTTCTCACTAGTAACCATGCATCCTTTAGGAAGGTGACTTAGCTTCTTCTGTGAGCTCTGCATGAGATGGTTTAGTTCACTGAGGTAATGTTGGCTGTAACTAGAGTTTTCCTACCTGGCCCACAGTCAGGACAAATCTCTCTCACCTGCCAGGCCCATAGATGTTCAGTCCCAACCAAGTAAACACACAGAAACTTATATTGCTTACAAACTGTATGGCTGTGGCAGGCTTCTTACTATCTAGTTCTTCTATCTTAAATTAACCCATTTCTGTTAGTCTATAAGTTGCCATGTTGCTTGTGGCTTACTTTACATCTCGCTTGTCATGGCAGCAGCTGGCAGCTCCCTCTGCTTCTGTCTTACACTTCCCAGAATTCTCTTCTCTGCTTGTCCCACCTATACTTCCTGCCTGGCTACTGGCCAATCAGTGTTTTATTTTAACCAATCAGAGCAACACATTTGACATACTTGAACATCCCACAGCAGTTGGTACAATGCAAATAATATGACAGCATGATTTCAATGTTTGTTGGGCAAGAGAAGGGAGATGACCATTGATGTCAACAGATTTTGCCAGAATGTTCTTCATTATCATGACTTGATAAGTTACTTATCAATATTCAAAAGTCCTCTCATTCTTTCTGTATTCAAAGATCACGTTACACCTCCATTTATTATTCTGCTTTTAAAAAGGTACAAAAGAAAACCTTACCTCATAGCCCTCATCATTAACTAGCAACAATTTTACTACATGAAAATGAATATCTTTGTCACTCTAACACTGTATATATGTGTTTGTGTAGGAATAATCTAATTCTTGCTTTTAGTTTTATTTTAGAAATTAAATACTAATACGGGATTCTATATTGTAAGTAACTACGTATCACCAGAAAACTGTAAGACTGTTTTAAATATCTGGTGAACATCAGTGGCATCGTGGTGCACACACCTGCATTTTAACTCTACAGCCAAGGCTAAGGGGGCATTGTAGAAGTGGTGTTAAAAGATTGTAAGAGCTAAAGGATGAGGAATTTTGCTGTGAGATAATGTCTCCTAGGAATGTCAGAATCAACACCCATGAAAATTCATCAACTTGACTGCCTAAACATAAGTTAGACAAGGACCGTATTATGTAATGTGTGTGTGTGTGTATGTGTGTGTGTTTTGTAATAACAAAGAAAAAAATTCATTAATTTAGAAAAGAACAAGGAGGGGTATTATGGGGAGTTTTAGAAGGGGAAATGATATGATTATATTATAATCTCAAAATTGTAAAAAATAATTTTACAAAAAGAAAAGAAAACAAGACCAACAAAACTTAAAACCACTTAGCTTAATACATCATGACCTGCTTACTACATAAACAATAGCTTCAGACAAAGTTTATAAATTCAGTGATTTTTTTTCCTCATGTTTTAAAATCTACTTACAGGGAATGCACTTAGGCACAGTTATTATCTGAGGACATGATAGAAAAAGAAAGTTGTGAATTTCTGATATTGCCAAATCACTCTAAATTTGGGAACAAAAGGACTGATTGAAATAAGGATAAGGACAAAATATCTATATTTGTACTTCCTCTGTATGCAGTCATTTTTTGAGGATGGTAACTAAGTATTTAGCTAACCTATGAGTTCCTTATTATAACCAAACAGCAAAAATAAGTAATTATAAAAAGATAGGGTCAAGTCCTATAGGTAAGAGGTAGATTATTGAATCTACTCTGAAAAAAAGATATAGAAATAATTAGAAAAATGGTATATATTTTTTAAAAATGGAGATATAGAAATGATAAGATAGAAGGTAGACTGTTGAATCTGTTCAGAAAAGAAAAAGGAGAGAATATGGATAAGATAATATAAAAGGTAGATTATTGAATCTACTTTTAAAAGGATTGTTTTAATAGGATAAGATGTGAAATTTTTGTATGAATTTGTCAAATGTTAATGGGCTGGACATTGTTAATGTATATAATGGAGTTTTTTGTCTGAATCTTTCAAATGTGAGTGGACTAGACATTGTTAATGTAATTCTTGACTGTATATATTGTATATAATTATTGTATGTACTTTTTCTGATATTGTTATAACTTTTTATTTTAAACAAAAAGGGGGAGATGTGGTTGATGTATTGTGCGCCCCAATAAAATTATCTGGGGGTCAGAGAACAGAATAGCCACTAGCCACTATATTAAACATAGGTTTAGGCAGTGGTAGCACACACTTCTAATCCACCATTTCATTTAGGAGGCAGAGGTCCATCTGGATCTTTGTGAGTTCAAAGCCACACTGGAAACATCCAGGCATGGTGACACAGGCCTTTAATTCCAGGAAGTGAAGGCAGGAAGCAGATATATATATATATATATATATATATATATATATATATATATATATATATATATGGTGTGAGGACAGGAACTAGACCCCTTTTTAAGCTTTAGCAGCAGTTCAGCTGAGATCAAATCAGATGAAGACTCAAAAAGCTTTTTTTTTTTTTTTTTTTCAGTCTGAAGAGTCGTGGAAACAGCAGCGGCGAGGTGAGGTTAGCTGTGACTTGTTCTGTTTCTCTAATCATTCAGCATTTATCCCAATGCCTGGTTCCAGGTTTGTTTTCTATTAATCAGACCTTTAGAGACTCATGCTACAAAGTCCTGAATCTATAGAGCAAAAACTATACAACCTTGGTTGATAGCACCTCTCTATGTCTGTCATTTCCAAAAGGTTTTCTTACATTGTTCTGATATTAAAAAGTGGGTAAGAATAAATAATAAAAAGCAGGTGGAATATATGAAGGGAACCATTCTGTTTCTCAATAGTAAATAAAAAGCACAGAGGCAAATATAGGGTTGAAAGCCTTAGAGATCAGGGAAATAGTGAAAGCCACCAGCTAACCCTAACACACCACACCTCTTTAGCTTCCCAAGAGAGCCACTTCCTGTCTACCCAGGCTTTTATTGCCTTGCTGTTATGCCCTCTCATTGGCTCTTAGCCCAGCTACCTCACTTCCTTGTTAGTACCTGTCAGTACAGACCTCCAGGTCTCTATGATTGGTATTGGGATTAAAGGTGTGTGTCACCATGCTTGGTTCTTCTCCTCTGTGTCCTTGCACACATAGAAACTCTGACTGCCAAATGATTGGATTAAGGGCGTGTGCTACCATTGCCTGACTTTTGTTTATGGCTTGCCTGTGTCCTCTGATCTCCAGGCAAACTTTATTTATTAACATACAAATAAAATATCACCAAATTTTAGCACAAATAAAATATCACAAGTAGTCTTAATATTATCTGTCTTCCTGCATGTGTATATTTATCATCTGTATCTTTTTACTAAAACAACAACAACAACAAAAGGTTGTTTCATTCATAAAGACATGCAGATTTTAAATAAATTGATAGAAGAGATTAAAATATTTTATTTTTATTTTTGAGATTATAATACAATTATATAATTTTCCCTTCTCTTTCCTTCCTTTATTGACCTGCCCATATACCTCTCTAATATCTTTAATATTCATGGCCTCTTTCTTCATTAATTGTTGTTACACACACATAACTCTATGTATATTACTAAGCATATTAATACAACCTGTCCAGTGTTACTTGGTTTCCTGAGCGGGGTTATAGATGTGCGTGGTGGGCAGCCACCTCATAAGCAGTTGTTCTCTGTATTTTGATCAGTTAGTTTTCTATGATGTTCTCTGCTGCAAAGATTCTTTTATGAAGGGTAAGAGCCAAATTCACTAAGCAAAGATGGCTAGTGAATAGATGTGTCATACTTTTAATTAATTATCTCCTAAAAGAAACTTGATTTTTATAGATATATTATCTGATTGCACTTGTAGAGTTATCAGTGTTATTTTGATGCTTCAGTAAATAAAGTTGTGTTTAATTACAAGTGAATGCATAGTTATGAAATTTGAAACCTTTCTTTCTACATTATGAGAAAAATATATGTGCCAGAATATTTTACATTAAAAACATGTCACAATATTACTTAGAGACCATTGGTAGTGTAAAATATTTTGCAATAAAATGAGTAAAAGTTAACCTGGTACATACAGCATCCTCATATTTGTCACTTCCCACCTGGAGTCAGGACTTTGGGATGATCCAAACAAAGGGCAGACCTCAGGAGAGGGGATTTGGGGTCATTTGCATTGCATACCTATGAGAGTAAGTTGATCCTAAATAAACAGAATGCATTCAAAGATATCTGAGTTTTAAGTATACATAAAGAATTTCACAATAAGCTTGATTTTAAATCCTGATGGAACTTATAGGGTGATACAAAAATAAAAGATTTTAAAACTGCAATTCAAGGGGGGGGTGAACTACAAGAAAGATGTATTCTGAAGAGCAGATGGATGGTAAAAAGGGAGAAGAGAAATGGAAAAGGGATGATTACAAGGATCTTTAAAATAAAGGATACCTAGAAAATTAAATATTTGCACACACACACACACACACACACACACACACACACACACACTTCCTAGCAAAATTTACCAAACAAAGCAGACAAAATAAAACAACACAATTCTTGTTCAGGCTGGGTTTAAAAATGCCAGTCAACTTGAAATTGTGTTGCTTACCATATAAACCTGAAAATGAAGAAGAGAAAAGTAGTATTCATAGAGAAATAGTTACAAAATCAAAAAATTAAAAAATTTAATTTAATTAAAAAATTAAATTCTGTCACAAATGGAAGGTAAACTATCAAAATATCCTCAAAGCAAAATAAATCTGTAAGTCTACACTACAGCAAAAATGATGTATATTATGACAAACACTTAAAGGATATGAATGAACCTAAAACACTCAAAGTAAACAAAGAAATACATTAAGGATTAACAGGGAATCTCACTTTTTCTGTTTTCCTACCTAATTTATTTTAGTGTGGCTTATAAGGTGACATGGAATGATAGACCTATCTGAAAGAGAATTGGACATTTTTCACTAAGCCAAAGCCAATCGTAACTACATTAATTATACCATTGAACAAATCATGCTCCTAAATACTCTCCCAATCACTACTAAAGCTCATTTGCACAAATATCTACACATAAATGTTTATGGAACCTCCACACAAAACATTAAAATATTGGAAGTAAGGAAGATGTCTTTCAGTAGAAGAATGACTAAACGTCATCCAGACATTAGGAAGAAATGATAGCTGTGGGTAAACCTCATGGGTGTTTCTTTCTTTCTTTATGTATATATTTGTTTATTTTTAATTTTTAAGATTTCATTCTTGGAGAATTTCATAGAGTTTTGTTTATCTTGTTTACTCCTCTCCCTCAATTCTCCTGATCCAATTTTGTGTGAAGGATTTTCTTAACATGAATGAGTCCCTGCATTTTATCCACAACCCTGGGCAGCTAACCAAAAACACAGCCAAAGTGACCAATATGTAAGAAGGTGTGTATAGATCATAAACACACTCTGGAAAGGAAAGCGATCTGAGAAGGTTAGATAGAGTATGGTTCCAGTTATGTGACAATCTAGAACAAAATAAAATTCTGATGATGGTAACTGAGTCAGCAATTGTGGATTCAGTGTGAGCAAGGGAAAATAGGGGAGCATTGGGGAAGGGTTTTAAAGCAGAAGAAGCTACTCACCTAGCAGTTTAGCAATAGAAGGACTTGCAGAGCATTTCTGTATATAAAATTTTATAAAATCGCTTAAGAAGTAAGCAGATCCAAAGATGGAATGCACATTGTGTGAAAGGGTGTAGCATGAGCCTTAAAAGTTAATAATAAAATCAAACCTGAGGCCAGTTATTGGGGTGAATGCTGGAAGATCAGAGCAGCAGAATAAGACACAGCTTCCTCATCACTTCCTAGGATTAAAGGCTCACTTTCTGGGATTAAAGATGAGTGTCACCATGCCTGGCTGTTTCCAATGTGGCCTTGAAATCACAGAGATCCAGAAGGATTTCTGCCTCTGGAATGCTAGGATTAAAGGTGTGAGTGCCACCATTTTCTAGCCTCTGTATCTATCTGTATCTGTTCTGTGCTCTGACTCCAGATAAGTTTATTAGGGTGCACAATATTTTGGGGAGCACAATACCAACACAAAATGGATCTCCCAAGACTGAGGAAATAAGTTGAGTACTCTCAATTCACATGGTGGAAAAAAGAATGGATTCCTGCAAGTTGTCCTCTGATCTCCATACACATATTCCCACACACACAAAGAAATATTTGTTTTGAATGAGCAATGTAAATAATTTTTAGAAATCAGAAAAAAAAATGTTGTCTCAGAAAAAAATCAACAGGGCTGGAAATAAAGCTCACCAGCAGAGTTCTTATCTCTGGAAATATAGCTCACCAGCAGAGTTCTTGTCCCTGGAAATATAGCTCACCAGTAGAGTTCTTGTCCAGCAGGTATAAGGCTCATGGTTCAATCCTGAGTACTGCAAAATAAATGAACAAGTTAATTTACCAATCAATCAACAAGGAGCTATTTGTTAAATAGCAAATAGATAACACAGACAAGAACTGAATATCATTGACTAAGGTAGGCTGCAGTAGAAGCCCATTTCAGAAAAAAAGCAAAATTGCCAAGGAGAGGCACACCCAAATCATTCAAAACAATTGGGAACTCAGCATCAGGATATGTGATACATGGAATATGTATATGTAAATATATATGGGAAACCTCATACTGGATTTTCTTGTTCCGCTTCTATAATAGACACTCCTTTTCATGTTGACCTTGGGCGAGATTAAAGCTCACCCATGCTAAGTCAGCATAAGATTTGATTTCTAATCCTTAGGTAAAAAGATAGACCATGAACAGTAACACCCAGCCAAGCTCACAGGCTCTCCACATAGGCAGGGTCCTGAAATGCAATGTATGTCTAACTCCAATGCATGAAGAATGCACTTTCAACTGCTCAAAGTCCGTAAGTCCCAGGGCCACTCCAGGGCAGAGCAAATTCCTGGTAGTGTTTCAGCTAACCTCTGGGTCTCAGCTTCGTCATCTGAAAGATAAAGAATTAAAAATTAGAATTTAAAATTAAATTAAATTAATTAGAATTAAAAATCCCTAAGATCCCTCTGATGATTCCTACAAACTCTTTCCTATCAACAGGGGAATAGAGTTCTGACAGAAAACACTTCCATGATTAGTATTTTGCATCAGTTAGTATAATGAGACTTCAGTATGAAAAGCTTTTCTTGGAAAAAAAAGATAGTATTCCCTAGAGTCTAATAGCCAGTCTTATTGAAACCCTAGTCAGGGAACTTATCAAAAAGGAAGAAAAAGAGGATGAAAGAAAGAAAGACAGAAAGGAAGGGAGGGATGGCGGGAGGGAGGGAGCAAGGAAGGAAGAGAGAGAAAGAAAGAAAGAAAGAAAGAAAGAAAGAAAGAAAGAAAGAAAGAAAGAAAGAAAGAAAGAGAGAGAGAAAGAAAGGAGAGAGGAAGGAGGAAGGAGGAGGGAGGGAGGGAGGGAAGGATGGACAGACAGACGGATGGAAAGCAAGCACCTCATTCCAGACTGGGGTGTGAACCCAAGAAAGTCAGACCCTCAGTGTCTCCAGGGAATCTAGAGTTACACAGTTGATGGTCAAGAGTAAGGAATGTGAATTTGTTTTTCAAAATCCTCCTAGACCACAGGAACTGAGGCTCAATTTTCTTTAAATTGTGAAATCGAGGGTGACAGACTTCTAGAGAAACCCGTGTCCACCATATGAATGAAGAAATTAAACTTCCGTAAAGATGTGTGGATCATCTCGATGACACTGGAAACAGGCAAAGGGGGGCGCATGCTGTGTTCCCCAACCCGGCTGTTCAACCCCACCAAGGTTTCTACGTAGCAGCCTTATTCTGATGACATCTATGCAAAGCCAGGAGATAATATCTCTGCAAAATGAGTTGTCAAGGATTGTGATATCTGATACACCTTTAATATTAAATGTAAGGTATAAACATTAGATATCGAAGACAACAATGTTAGTATAAGTTGTAAGATGTTAATGTTAAATGTTGTTGGGGTTTTTTTGTTTTGTTTTTTTTGTTTTTTTTTTTTTTTGAGCAGAGAATCGAACCCAGGGCCTTGCGCGTGCTGGGCAAACGCTCTACCACTGAGCTAAATCCCCAACCCCTAAATGTTGTTTTAATTTCCTAGTTGCATTGAATAAATTCTGAGGCAATCTGAAAAAAAGGGGGGATCTCATTTTTATTATGAACATACCATATAGCTTTACTGAGATTTAGGATGATGGGAACCTGGAACTATTCTAAGAAGCTTCAGAAATGAGTTGAATTATCAAAATTGAAAACAACCTATACACTATCACAGCAAATAACTTTTAAAAACATCTTATATGGGAGAAAAAGCTAACGATTCTGAAACTACAGTATACTGGAACTGAAATATTCCTCAAGAGAATGGTAGATGAGGAAAAGCAGATTACTCTGCTGGTTCCAGACAAGAATGGTTCCTGTGGCAATGAACATGAGTAGGGCAATCATTATGGAGTTAAGATTCCTTTACTATTGATGTAAACAATTGCATATAGAATGTTAAAGATACGTGAATATGTGGTAGTATTGTGTTCCCCAAAATATTGTGCACCCTAATAAACTTATCTGGGGTCAGAGACAGAACAGCCACAATATTAAACACAGAGGATAGGCAGTGGTAGCACATGCCTTTAATCCTAGCATTCCAGAGGCAGAAATCCATCTGTTCAAGGATACAGCCAAGCATGGGGACTCACAACTTTAATCCCAGGGAGTGATGGTAGAAAACAGAAAGATATATAAGGCGTGAAGACCAGAAACTAGAAGCATTTGGCTGGTTAAGTTTTTAGGCTTTTAAGCAGCAGTTCAGCTGAGATCCATTTGGATGAGGACTCAGAAGCTTCCAGTCTGAGGAAACAGGATCACCTGAGGAATTGGCAAGGAGAGGTAGCTGTGGCTTTTTCTGCTCCTCTGATCTTCCAGCATTCACCCCAATACCTGGCTCTGAGTTTGATTTTATTAATAAGACTCTTTAAGATTCCTGCTACATGAATATTTATCAGCAAAAAACATGTTTTAAGAAGAAAAAATTTCCATATAGTACAATGATCAAGATGTGTGGAAAAGCATAAATGGAGCAGACAATTATTGTCCTGCTTAGCATCATATATCAATTGTGATGATTATGAATGGGCCCATTATGATGTCATACTGAATCATTTTTCTCCCCCATACTACTAATCACTCAGATCCTAAGACTAGAGAAGTTGTTGAATATGCCCTCAGCTACCCAAAATGCAACCCACAAAGAAGCCCATATTCATGTCATCGAAGCAGTTGGGCCCACAGCCACCCAGTATTTAGCTCTCTTCCTCTGTTGCTCAGCTCTGTCTCATGCCAACAGCTGATTGGAAGGTACTCATAGTCAGGGCTTCATTTCCCAAAACGTGTATCTTTTAGCTCTTTCTGCCAAGAGAGCCAAGAAGTAATGATACCCAAGAGAAATGAGTGTAGTAATTATTTAAAAATTGGTACGTAAAAGTAATAGCCAATAACAGAAACTATAATGCTATGAGAATGTGACATATTAATGGACTAATACATAAAATATTCTATATTAAGCCTAAGCTCCAGAAAAGGAAATAAGTATTCAAACATATATGCATAAATACATGGACACACGTGTGAACACACATACACACAGAATATAAAGTTATCAAATGGACATAAAAGCTAACTGAGAAAGCTGAGAACTAAACTGCAATAATTTGAACAGCAAAATAAAAAAGATTGAATTTTAATGTAAATTAAAAACAACCTTGAGTTCATACTAGTAAAAGTATTTGAATAAATAAACATAATAATTCTAAATAATTTATATAACCATTTTACCCTGAAGGAAAAAGAAATTAATCTTTTGCTATTCAATATGGACAGCATATAGTGATTTTTCTCCCACAAAGGATACAAAAAATAATTTACCAAGAGAAAATATTTATGATTAAAATTATTATATCTATGTTGCAGTAGTTATAGCTAAGAATTGGAATTATATTTCAATTATGTGACATTGTCCTAACATGTTGAGAAATGGTACTTTACCTTGCACAATGTTTCTGTCATGATCTTAAAATGTTGCTGTGAGAGTGAGAGAGATGCATCCCAACCGAGGGGCATTCTGTAATATCACAATCACCGAAAACAAGGGAAATCCTAGAAACATCACAATCATGAGGAATCTAAAGACACATGAAAACTAAATAACAATAGACATGATTCTGGAACACTAGAAGGGCATTAATAAGTACAGTAAGCACAAATTTCTATGAGTCACAGTGTACCAACATTTGTTCATTGATCACTACCAGTGAGAGGATTTTCAGAGGAGGCTGAATATTGGTTCAACAGCAACTGTGGATTATCGTTCTTATTATGCTTTAACTCAGAAACTATTACACAATATATATTTTAATTAAAATAATATGGCAAAACTGTGATCCAATTGTAACCAGTTAGGATATCCATTAAGTAAGAATGAGGCCGAAATAAAATTTCAATATAAAGAAATGTATGCACCCATCACACTTCTATATGGAAGTCATTAAGGAATACAATTTATAGAATTAAGGAGGACATGGATTCCTTTGGCAAAAGTCGTAATGTAGCATAATTCAAACTAAAAATGTACACAGGAGTTTAAAATTTAGTTAACAATTGAGGTTGAATAGTAATTTACCAATGATCTCTCTCTCTCTTGATATATATCACCATAAAAATATGCATTCTTGAAAAACTAAGAAAATAGAATAAAAAGACTCATAAATTTTCTTATAAACTGATTTTAAAGAATAATATTAAAAGAAAATAACTAACTATCCAAACAAAAATATAACCTACCATATCAGATAGTAAAATGCTAAATAAGAATAGGGAAATAAAACTTAATTCTTGAAAGCCAATACTAACAGTTATTATTATTATTATTATTATTATTATTATTATTATTATTGCCCTTTAAGAGGTCATACACATAATGACCACTTGGTTGTTTACCAAATGCTGTTAATCTTAGCTTATAAATATTGTTCTCCAATTAAGGAAGGCAGAGTCAATTGGATGATGGTTAATTTTCAGACTGCAGCAAGCAAAAGATGAGTTTGCAAATTGTTCAGTGGAGTTCCAGAAAGGAAGTCTGTGCTCAAGAAATACAAGGATGTAATTAATACAAACAGAAAGAAAACAAGAACTCACTAAAAAATCCCTACTTCTGTAAAATAATCAAATTGATGTGTGGGTAGGGATAAAGAGAACTGAGAAAAGTTATCTGTAACAATTTTATACGTGTATGGAATGAACTGTGATCATATTCACCCCTCATAACCCTCTCCACTTTTACCAACTCCCTCCTTTTTCTCAATTATGGCTCTCCTATCCACATTCATTTTTTCCTTTCTTCCAAAGGTGCAGGGCTTCTGCAAATGAACACAGCCATGATATGTTCATGACTATATCAGCCACAGCATATTCAGAAGACAACATTGAGCATCTCATTGCTCCCCATCCTCCTGTTCCCACTCCCCTTTCTGCATTTCTCACTGGTACTTGGAAGTTATCACTTAAACTCAGCACTTTTACCAGTTATGAGTCTCTGCTTTTACCAGTGCTCATTGTTGCAAGAACTTTCGCTGACCAAGGTTGAAAGCCAACTAGTCCATTGGTCTAAGCATAAATAAAGCACTTAAACTGTAAGTCCATTTAGTAAAATTTAGCAATAGAATCTCCCATAATGCACTCCAAGTTTTTGAGCAGATCTACCATAACATACATATATTTCTTACTAATCAGGAAGTAGCTGGTTACTCACAGAATACTCATAACTCTTGTGCCAGTTATGCATATCTTGTCAGGCATTTGAGAATTATTTGGCACACAAGGACCATAGTTCAGTGTAATCATTGACAATTTCACTCTCCCAACAGCCTGCATAGCTCCTTCTGGCTCATGTACAACCTGATTTTTCTGTGTCCTGAATACAAAATGTGTAGTGTCTTCAGCAACAGGGTAGGGTATCTTCTATCAAGATTATAAAGTAGTAGGTTCTTATGATCACTCGTTATTTCCTATATTAGGAACTAGAGACACCAAGAAAGATGAAGACAAAACTGAAAATTGCTTCCACAAAAATGGTTGTGGACATGTTGTGAGGTGTTTTATTAATTGCTATTTGTTGTGGAAGGGCCCACAACATTGCACACAGTACCATCCCTAGGCAAGAAGGACTATGCTATATAATAAAGGTAACTGAGCAAGCCAGAGAGAGAAAGCCAGTAATCAGCCTTCCTCCATGGCTTCTGTTTCAGTTTCTGCCTCCAGGTTTCTCCCTTGAGTTCCTGCCATGACTTCCCTCAATGATAGGTTGTACCTGGAAGTGTAAAATAAAATAAGCCATGTGTTCCCTCAAGTTGATTTTGGTCAATGTTTATCACAGCAACTGGAAAACAAACTAGGACACTATGGTAAGGAAATCATGATGACTCTGGAATATCTTGTGGAGCCATAAAGGCAGAGAATGGCCAAATTCTGGAGGCTTGTCTAAGGGTACAAGGCCTCCTTTAAAAGCTCACAGAGATTGCAAAAGTAGCAAGGGAACTTTATTTAAAGTAAAGAGATAGCACAAATCAGACAGGAAACATACTTTCAAGAGTGACAGAAGGCATTAAAGAGAGTTCTCAAGGGCCTCAATTACTTCATAGGGTTTAAGACAAGAATTTGCTTGATAAGGATTATAGTATTGGCCGTTCCTTGTTTGACAGAGTTGGATTATATAAACTTTTGCTCAGTTCACACACCTTTTCCCATGATGTATCTAATTTTAATCAAATGCATATATAATTATACATTAAGTTTATGATTGGTAAATAAGGATGACTTCCTAAAAAGTCCATCCTAGGGAACAATTTATCTTATTGAATGTGTTCTCAAAACCAGTCTAGGCCAGGTCAGGCCATTCACCCTTGCAAATCAGACATCACTGGAATATGACTGACTAGACTCTGCCCAAAATTATTGGTTGTTGTGGGCAGGAAAATCTTTCTGAATTTTTAGAACTGGGGTATTCACACATATTTGTGGAGGTTGGGATTCTAGGTTGTTAGAAGGTTGCTAGCTATATTGTTTGAAGAGGGGGGTTCATGTGTAATGCACACAAGTAAAGGTCTCAAGCTATGAAATGCATTATTAGTAAAATGGTTTGCATGTAGTATAATCCCAATGGAGTCTTAGTTTGTTATGATAATTCATATGATTGCCTATCTAAAGTAAGTTAAGTTTTCATATGTGAAAATGGCCACAGGACAAAATAAATGAAATATAAAATAAGTAATAAAGATAATGGAAGGAATAAAGAAAATGAGATACTCAACAAAATCAGATTTTGAAATTTTAAACACTCATAAGTTCAAATACTTTTAGGAATAATTAAAAACAACAACATAAAAGAAAAATCCATTTACATGAAGCTTTCAGGTCTATATTAGTTTTATTTCTCCATGTTCTGTGTCTCAAATATGTGGGTCTTCCTATAAAGTTCTGGAGAGTAGCTAAGACTAACAGCCCCAGCCTGTAATGTTTGATGTTTTATGGGACCTCACTGAATGACAAATACAAAAGAAGCAACCGATTCCTGGGACTGGGTTTTATATTTGTTAGTATCTAGTGGGATCATTATTGTCCTGTTACATGATAACTCCATTTATACTCTTTTTTATGTACATGTATAGATATATTTTAGAAGGCATCTATACTAGTAGGTTTTGATACAATCTTTTTTAGGTCCAAATTTGTCATTTTTAATGAATTTTCTTTTGTTTTCTTTTATTGAAGATAGATTTTTTTTCATATATTATATACTGATTATGTTTCCTCTCCCTCTACTCCTCTCAGTTCTTCCCCATCTCTCCTTCTATCTGGATCCACTCCTTTCTGTCTGTCATTAAAAAATAAATAGGCTTATAATATATAATAATAAAGTAAATTATAATAAGAAAAAAGTATCAAAATAGGACAAAACAAACAAGGTAAAAAGCTCAAGTAAAATTCCCCACAATAGATATAGACACAGAGACCCTCTCATTTATGTAGTCAGGAATTCCACAAAATCATACAACTAGAAGCCATAATACATATGCGAAGTAACTTTATAAAAAGTAAGAAATTTTTAAAAAGAAAAAGCCCCAGCATTACATTATGTAACAAAGAACGTCCAAAAATACTTTCAAATTCATTTTCTGTTGGCCATCTACTTTTGGGCATGTGCCATTCCCTAATGAGTTGTTTGTTTCCCCAGGTTCAGTGTATCTGGTTTTATGTTGAATTCTTTGATCCATTTGTACTTGAGGTTTATGCAGGGTGATAAATATTGATCTATTTGCATTATTTTACATGCAGACATCCAGCTTGAACAACACCATTTATTGAAGATGCTGCCCTTTTACTAGTGTTTATTTCTGGCTTCTGTATCAAAAATCATGTGTCTATATGTGTGTCAATGTATGATTGAATCTTCAATTCCATTCCATTGATCAATGTCAATGACAATGTTATGTGCATTTTATTACTATGGCTCTATAGCAGAGCTTATAATCAGGACAGTGATACCTCTGAAAGTTCTTTTATTGTATAGGATTGCTTTAGCTATCTTTGGTTTTTTGTTTTTCCACATGAAGTTGAGAATTGTAATTTAAAGTTTTGTAAAGAATTGTGTTGAAATTTTCATGAGGATTGTGTTGAATCTGTAGATTGCTTTTGGTACAATGCCCACTTTTACTAGGTCAATCATACCAATCCATAAGAATGGGGGATCTTTCCATATTATGACATCTTCAATTTCTTTCTTTAAAGACTTGTTTGGTCAAAAAAGTTTTTCACTTGTTTTGTTAGAGTTACCCCAAGATATTTATTATTTGAGGCTATTGTGAAAGGTATTTTCCTGATTTCTTTCTCAGTCCATTTGTATATAGGAGGGCTACCAGTTTTTTTAAGTTATTCTAGTATCTAGACGCTTAACTAAAAGTGTTTATCAGCTGTAGGAGTTCTATGGTAGAATTTTTAATAAATATTTTATTTTATAATTAATTTAATTTTACATATCAGCCACAGATTCCCCTGTCCTCCTTCCTCCCACCCCTCAGCCTTCCCCTTCAATACACCTCCGATTCCCACCTCCTCCAAGGAAAAGTCTCCCCTGGGCATTCAGCCTAGCCTGGTAGATTCAGTTGAGGCAGGTCCAGTCCAGTCCCCTCCTCCCTGCACCAAGGCTGAGCAAAGTGTCTCAGCATAGGCCCTAGGTTCCAAAAAGCCAGCTCATGCACCAAGGACAGGTCCTGGTCCCACTGCCTGGGGGCCTCCTAAACAGTTCAAGCTCATTAACTGTCTCACTTATCAAGTGGGCCTGGTCCAGTTCCATGGGGGCTCCTCAGCTATTGGTTCACAAAGATACCCCAACTATAGAGTAGCGGCAATGTTCAAGAGAGTGCTTGAGCTGACCTACTCTGGTGATTGGATGGCCGATCACCCTAACTGTCATGATAGAAATGTTATCCAGTGACTGATGGAAGCAGATGCAGAGATCCATGGCCAAACCCCAGGTAGAGCTCCAGGAGTCCAACAGGTGAGAGAGAGGAGGGATTATATGAACAAGAGCTATCGAGACCATGGTTAGAAAAAGCACAAATAGCCAAACTAGTGGAAACACATGAACTATGGTGGAAATTTAAGGATCACTTTTGTATACTATCATATCTGCAAATAATGATATTTTGACTTCTTCCTTTCAATTCTTATCCCCTTGATCTCTGTCACTTGCCTTATTGTTCTAACTCAAACTTCAAGCATTATATTGAATAGATATGGGGAGATTGGACAACCTTGTCTTGTTCCTGATTTTAGTGGAATTTCTTTGAGTTTCTTGATATTAAATTTGATTTTAGCATTGGTCTAGCTATAAATTACCTTTATTATGTTTGGGTATCTCTCTTTCTTGTACCCCTAATTTCTCCAAGACTTTTATCATGAAGAGGTGTTGGATTTTGTCAAAGGCCTTTGTTGCATGTAATGAGATGGTAATGTGCCTTATTTTTCCTTTAAGTTTGCTTAGATGGTGGATTAAATTTACTGAATTTTGTATATGGAACCATATTGTCATCTCTATAATGAAGCCTGCTTGATCACTGTCGATGATCTGTTTGATATGTTCTTGATATCTGAATTCAGTTTACAGATATTTAATGGAGTATTTTTGCATGAATGTTTATAAAGAAATTTTATTTCTTTGTTGAACCTTTATGTTGTTTGGGTATCAGGATAACTGTGGCCTCATAAAATGACTTTGGGAATGTTGTTTTCTGTTTCTATTTTATGGAATAATTTGAGAAGTATTGGTGTTAACTCTTCATTAAAAGCCTGGTAGCTTTATTTTTTCCTAATATCATCTGGTTCTGAGCTTTCTTTGCTTGGTAGATTTTTAATGACTATTTCTATTTCAGTAGGGGTTATAGATCTATTTAAGTGATCACACTTTAACTTTGTAAGTAGTACCTATTAAAAAATTATCTGTTTCTTGTACATTTTCTAATTTGTTGGAGTACAGTTTTTTGGGGTTTTTTTTTGGTTTTTGCTTTTTGTTTTTTGGTGTTGAGACAAGGTTTCTCTGTGTAGTTTTGGTGCCTGTCCTGGATCTCAGTCTGTAGATCAGGCTGGCCTCGAACTCACAGATACATATCCTCCTGGCTCTGCCTCCCAAATGCTAGGATTAAAGGCATGTGTCACTGCTGCCTGGCAGAATACAGGTTTTTAAAGTATGACTTATACAACTGTCTCATTTATTCAGAGGTCCTAAGGGAGGCCCTGGCAGTAGGATCAGGATTATCCTTGGTGCATGAGCTGGCTTTTTGGAGCCCACTACTCCTCACACAGCCTCAATGCAGTGGGAGGGGCTTGGACCTGCCTCTACTGAATTTACTAGGCTCTACTGACTCCCCATAGGAGGCCTTACCTTCTTGTAGGAAGGAAAGGGGGCTGGAAGGTTGGTATAGTGATATTTTATTTGTATTGAAATGTGATTTTATTTTTATGTTAATAAATTTGCCTTGAGGTCAGAGCAAACCAGAGCAGAAGCTGGGTGGTGGTAGTGCATGCCTTTAATCCCAGCACTTGGGAGGCAGAGCTAGGTAGTTCTCTGTGTGTTCAAGGACACAACCAGCATGGCAGACACACACCTTTAATCTCAATACCAACCATAGAAGACCTGGAGGTCTGTACAAACAGGCAGTGACGAGGAGGTCATGTGGCTGGGTTTACAACCAATGAGAAAACAGAGCAGAAAGTCTATAAAAAAGACAGGACACACAGAAGTAGGTCTCTTGTGGAGAGGAAAGACAGCAGAAGCAGTGAAGAGTAAGGTTTTCCGCTCTTGATCTGACCTTGTGGTTTTTAACTCTGCAACTGGCTCTGTGTTTCTTATTTAACAAGATGGTTACATCTACAGGTTGGGAGGAGGGAAGAGGGGTGTCTGTGATTGGTATGTAAAATGAATAAAAATTTTTTTAGTTAAAAAAAATAAAGTATGTCCTTTGGATTTCCTTGGTATCTGTCATTATGTCCCCCTTTTTTGTTTCTGTTTTTGTTTATTTGGATAGTCTCTCTATATATTTTAGTTCATTTGGATAGGGGTTTGTCTCTCTTGTTGATTTACTCAAGGGACCAACTCTTGGTTTCCCTGACTCTTTGTATGGTTCTCTTTGTTTCTATTTTATTGATTTCTGCCCTCAGTTCAATTATTTCTTGAAATTTACTTCTCTTGTGCATGCTTCTTTTCTGTTCTAGAGCTTTTAGGTATGCTTTTAATTAGCTAGCATGAGATCTCTCCACTTTCTTTATGTAGTCACTTAGTGCTAGGACCATTTCTGTTAGCACTACTGTGTCCCATAAGTTTGGGTATGCTGTGCATTCATTTTCATTGAATTCTAGAAAGTATTTAATATCTTTATTTCTGTCTTGACCCATTTATCATGCAGTAGAGAGTTGTTCAGTTTCCATCAGTTTGTAGACTTTCTTTTGTTTCTGTTGTTGTTGACACCCAGCTTTAATCCATAGGTGTCTGATAGGATGCAGAGCATTATTTCAATTTTCTTGACCATTGAAATAAATGCAACTTACAGATACAAAGCAATGCCAGTCAAAACCTGCTGACATTCTTCACAGAAATAGAAGAAATATCCTTAGATTCACATGAAACCACAAAAGAACTCAGATAAATATCTTGATGTCAAAGGATAACACTAGATAGATTACTATTCCAGATTCCAAGATATATTACAGACCTATATTAACAAAAAATGAAAATGCTTCTGGTGAAAAAATACAAATGTAGACTAATGGAAAAATGTAGAAAAAACCCCAAATGGGTACATGTTACTAAAGCCAACTATTATTTAATAAAGATGGCAAATATACACACCGCGGAAATGACAGAATCTGCAGAAAATGGTGCTGGGGAAAGACAATGTTCACATGAGGAAAAATGAAATAAGACCCATGTCTATCACAAAGATCTCAAAGTCAAGGCTAAGATGCCAAAACTGCTAGAGAAATGCACAGGCAGTACTCTACAAAATATAAGTATAGGACTTTCGGAATTGACTCCATTTGTCCAGGAATAAAGGTTAATAGTTGACAAGTGGGACCTCATGAAACCAAAAAGCTTATGTACAGCTAATGAAGCAATTAATCAAGTGAAGCAGAAGTCTATAGAATAGGGGAGAATCTTGTGTCTGCTATACTTCTGACAGAGAGTTGGTATCCAGAATATATGCAGATGCTTCAAAAAATAACAAAGAATTAAGAAAACAAACTATGCAGTTAAAGGAAATAAAAATGGTTGAGCAGTATTTAAAAAAAACTCCTTAGCATTTGCAGCAATTTTGGATACAAATTAAATCAACTTTGAGATTGCATGTCATCCTGGTCAGAATGTCTAAGATCAACAAAACAACAGGAAATCCCTTTTGGAGGGATTGCAAACTGATCCAGCCATTATAGAAGCCAATGTGGAAAATTCTCAAAAAGCTTAAAGTTGATCTGCCATATGATCCTGCTATACCACCCCTTAGCACATGCCCAAAGGAAGTGATATCCTAATCCACAGACACTTGCTTTGCCATGTTTATTTTTCCTTTATTTACAAAGTTTAGGAAATGAAACAACCTAAATATCTTTGAATTGATGAATGGATAATGAAAATGTGCTACATATTCACAATGGAATCCTGTTCAGCTGTATAAGAAAAATGAAGTAATTATATTTGCATGTGAATTGACAGATCTGGAAAATATTATATTGAGTGATTTAACCCAGAGAAATGAAAGCAACTTTACTTTCTCTCCTCTCTGTTTCCAAGATTCATCCTGCAGATGTGAGAATGTAACATGGAGTAAGCACAGAAAACAGGAAAGAAAAAGGGAACCCCGTAGTAGGGGAAGGAGCTCTAGAAAGAGGAATACCAGAATAAAAGTTGGTATAATAAAGGAACTGGTAAAGAGTGTGGGTAGAGTTGTGACTGGGAAAAAAGGAGTGAGGGCTATTCGGAAGAGGATTGTAACAACAGTTATAAATAAAATTAAGGATATTTGAAAAAGCTTTAGTTACTTAAAAATACACAAAATTAGAATAAATGTAAGTACATAAGAATACATAAAAGAGTCCAGTATAGAACACTATATATGTGTATATACATGTGTGTGTGTATGTATGTGTGTGTGTGTGTGTGTGTGTGTGTGTGAGAGAGAGAGAGAGAGAGAGAGAGAGAGAGAGAGAGAGAGAGAGAGAGAGAGAGAGAGAGAGAGTTATCCACTTGGGTTGATAATGATTTCCCCAAGAGCCATAGAGTACCTAACAAAATCCCAATAGTTGTTGATCAGAGTAGTCCAACAGATCCCTAAAACAATGTAGGTTACATTGGGTTCTTTGCTGCCTCCCAGAAGTTGAAGTCCCTGCTATTGAAGACATTCTCTTTTGACATGTGACTTGGAGGAATCAAGCTGGCTTATATGGAAGGAAAATCTTCCTCCATGAAAACTAGTTTTCCTAGTACTATAAGGATCTATGTAATCTGCTAATGTAGAAAAGTATTCAGTAGTCTTACTCAGCATGTGAGGCCCATGAAACACAATAATGATAAGGATGTCACCGATGGCATGGAGGAAACCAACAGTTGTTTAATTAAACTTAAGCTGCATTCAATCAGACAGAAATCAGGCCTGGTATTGGAAACTTGGTCAACTACCTATGGCTACTGAGGTCATGATTCTCCTTTAACCTATTACTGTCCAATAAAATTCTTAACTGCATTCTAAATCATTGTCTTTATCTGTACAGACATGTGTAGCTCTCACCCATCATCAAAGAGGTTTCTTTCTGCAGCAAACAAAGACCCTCACAGAAAGCCACATCTGGTGAAAACACAGAATAACTAACCATAAAGTTCCCAGACTCATGTTACATCATCAATCCAACCCCTACACCAGCATTTTGGGAACAGTATATAAGAGGGAGCAGACAGATTCTATGAGCCAGAGGACCAGGCAGTCTGCTATAAGATTGTGTGTAAATGAATTTCTAAATGATCTTATTAAACAAAATACACAGAGCCAGAATGTTGGGTTAAAGTCTTGGAGAAATCAGGGAAATACAGAAAGCCACCAGCTAACCTTACCTCCTCACCAATTGTGTGTTTTACATAATGAAAGTAAGCTATAGACATGAAATCTCAACAATATTGCTGTCTAAATAAGACCTGAACAATGCCAAGACCAACTTGTATGCCAATGTGGATGGAGAAATCTCATGGTTCCTATATGAGGAGTTATAGACAATCAATGACTGCAGAGGGAGGGAGAATAAGTCCTCCCCAGGTGTGAGCCACATAATTGGTTATCCAGACCTAGATAGCTGCCCCATATATATATGTATATACCACTAAACAGCCTCACAGCCTCCTCAGCAGATTTATATTTCCTTTTTTGTCAGTGTATTTTATCACAACAACAGATATAAAACTAGTGCAGTATTTATATATGGTGTTTTCCAATGACTTGCCAATTCTACTTATAAATACAGTTCTACAAAATTATCACAGACATCCTTAAGATGGCATACATTGTTTTTAGTGGCACAAGCTACAGTAGTCAGAAGTGTCATCAGCATTAAACTGAAATGCTTAGGAAGATTAACTTTGGAATGTGCTATGCCACTTAGAAGCAACAGATGGCAGGTACATGCTTAGCACAATCCACAGTCCTTGGTTAGAACCTAAAACAACAATGAGATCCACAATGCAATGGCCTTTATTTAAATTGCAGGCACATGAGCAACATAAATATATACTTTACTAGAATACAATAAAAATAGTATGCATTAAGTAGATAGCACTTTGACTAGGTAAGAATTTATGTAGACTCCTTAAATAATTATTTTTTAAAAATCAGAATTTTCATTTTTTTCTTCCAGGGCATGGAAACTGTTGTAATGCAAAGTTTCCCATATAGTTCCTAAAAAAGAATCATGTAACTGTTGATATTTTTAATTTTTCACAAGTTTTGTTTAGATACTATGTACAGATAAGTAGTATAATAGTCTAAATATGCAGGGCTTGCTTACTGCTATGGATGTTGCATTGCTGCTCATGTGTTTCTAAGGAAAAGCTGTTTTTTTTTTATTTTTTACAGCAATCAAAATTTATGTAACACATATAGCCTTGCTCTGGATACTAGATAATGAAAAATAAAATAGACACAACCTTGGGCTTTCAGGCTAAGGCAATAGCTCACGCCAATGGAAAGATCAATAATGTGTACATGCTTTTGTTCTTCTTGCTCTTTGTCCTATGGCAACTGTGAGCAATTCAATGAATGTTGGTACATGTGAAGAGAAAAATGTCACTACTTCTGACCTTTGAAAGTGGTAATTGACTTAGCCCAGCAGCAAGGTAGTGATTTTGGAAACACTGTGAGAGTCAGGGGAGAATACTTGCCTGCAACCAATCTCAAGTGTTTTCCCAGCATGAATCCAGGCTTTGTGCAATATCACGTTCATAAAGACAGTCACTGTTAAATCAGTCATTCAAGGATGTATTGATTGCAGGCATTGCATGAGGCATCACAGCCTGAATACTCTCATTTGTTTCTGTGAAATTGCCATATCATCAAAGAGTGTGCTTTTTAGCTTCAAATGAAAGACCATCTAATCCAGAGAAATGGCAAAGCTGTCATCAAAAAGCAGCCAAAACTGCTGGAAAGAAAGCTAGGCTGAGCAAAGGTAAACACTCCAATTTAATTATTTTCCTTCAAAATCTTCAAAAGCTAAATGCTGCTATTGTAGAACATGATCATTTCCAATAGCAGTTTGTTGAATGAAGCAGAGCAAATAAAATTATGATTGGAGGTTGTGTGGGGGGAATGTAATCAACACAAAATTAGCAATCTTTCTTATCAAAATGGCATATTCTAAGATTGATCTGACTAAAGTTATAGATGAATAGCTAACCTCGAGTTTGAATACATCATAAAATGTGTAAGAGCAAGAAATTGGCAGAGCACCAAGCCAAGCATCACACTCAAGCAAAATGTTTAGATGATTAGTTTTTAAATTAGCATACAAAGTAATGGGTTTCATTGCAGTTTTTTTCCTACATAATTTGTTCTTGTTCTTTCCTATCAGCCAGTGTTATACCCTATTCTCTTCAAACTTCCACTCTTCTGATAATCCTTTTACATTTCCAAATCACAAACAGTTCATTGTGTTGGTTTGAATGAGAATATTCCTCATAGACATGAGTATTTTAATGTATGTTCCCTACTTTAAGGTACTATTTGAGGCCAGAGGAAGAATGCCACCAGAGGCAAGCATTGGGAGTTATAGTCTTCTGGTCTTCCAGTTCAAACTCTCTGCTTCATGCTTGCAATTGAACTTGTGATCTCTTAGTTTCCTGTTCTACTTTCTGCTGCCATTCTTTCAGTGCCGTTAAGAGGTCTTCTTCTGAACCTATATGTCAAATAAATTCTTCTTCTAAAAGTCGTATCGGTCATAGTATTTTATCAGAGCAAGGAAACAGAATGAATATAGAAGTTGGTACCAGAGAAAAGGCTGATACTGTGAAGAATCTGGTCATATGTTTTGGACATATATGGAAGACTTAGGAATTTTGTTGGGTTAGAAAAGTGATTGGATGTGGAGAGAAAAGCAGTCTGTAGAGGCCTTGCTCCGGAAGTTTCAAGGGTAAGCAAGGACATAATAGCAACAAGGACAGGGACCATTCCTATAATATTTTGTTAAATAATTTGTCTGCCTTCTGCCTATGTTCTGTCAACATGTCTAAGGATCAATTAAAGAGTAGTGGGCCTAATTTCTTTGGGGTAGAAAACTGAGTCTGTGACATAGTTGTTACTGATAACATTTAGGTTGACAGTAAAAAAAAAAAAAGAAAGAAAAACATGAGGCAGAAAAAGACACAAAATGCACATTTTAGAGAGGAGAGAAGCACAGGAAGCTGTATCATGAATTGCTAAATGGTCTTCTAATAAAAACCCAAAGCCAGATATTGGGATAAATGCTGAAAGATCAGAGAGACAAAGAAACAAGCCATAGCCATCACCTCTTACCTCACCAATTCCTCAGCCTGAAAAAAAAAACCTCTGGTTCCTGTCTCCCCATGCTTTATATTCCTCTCTGCCTAGCCATCACTTCCTGAGATTAAAGGTATGTGTGCTTCCAAGCAAAGGCATGAGAACTTTTTATGATCAATCTATGTGAGTCTGTTAAATGGGTAACAGAATTTTTAAGATTTAATTGAGGAAATATACTCACAAACACAGAATAGAGTAGACAGCAGAAGTTGTCCTCTGATCTGACTCTGGGAATGAATCCAGCTCACAGGCAGGAACAGGTAGAAGGGGCATGTAACCTTTCTCCAGCTCCTTATAGGAGGACACTACAATGGCAGGAAGTGCAGCCTCCTTTGGGCCATAAAGCCCAAGGTCATAGATGGAGCAAATACCACTACATTTCAAATTTTTGTCTAAACAAGAAGGTTCTAATCTTAATGCAAACTATATACAATAAGAATTATTATCAACTATTGTCCAGGAATACAAGGAGTAATAACATAAACAAAAAAGAAACTACAGCCAAGAAGAATAACATCAAACAAGAAAGACATGCTAAATGTCCAGAAATATCCAGAACATAAGTAAATGGCAAATTATCGAGATTACTCCAATAGCTGTCCTGTCTTGAAGATTCAAACTCTACTACTAATATGTTCTAGCTAAGATACAAGAAGATTGTAATTGTGACTATCTAGTCTTCAATTCCATCAAAGACTTTAGAAGGAAAATAATAATATCTGAGAAAACAGAAAATGCAAGCAAGCAATTTCTGAAATTCTTGTGAGAGTAGACAGATACAGCTGGCAGCCTGCACAGTCACCTAAAGTTTCTCAGCATTGTCGGGGCATCCAATTTGGCTACAAGCAGAAACTTTGAAAGGCCATTTTACCCTGTCTTGGCAAGTTTTAGTAGTTGCTCTTCCTTGTGTCTTGCTCATACTGTCAGCAGTTGAGGCAAGGGCAGTTCATTGCCCAGCAGGCCAATTTGTGCCAAGAAGAAGACAAAGTTCCAAATGGAAATGTCATGGAAGCCCAATAGTCTCCCAGGATCAGATTGGTGCTGCCAGGAGCAATCGTGTCTTGTATCAAAACATTCAAATTCCATATTCCTTAGGTCTATGAAGTGTTTGAAGATTACCTATCCATCTGACATGTGTTTTTGTAAATCTGGACAATCTAACTAACATAACTATAGAAATGACAAGCATAGGTGACCAGAGTTTTGTAAGTCTTATCTACCTAAATAACTTAAGAACTAAAGCCTCACCTTAACAAGGTAAACAACAGTCTATAAGCAGATGTACCATATAAGGACAATGACCTCAAAATTGTGACAACACACAAAGTATCTTAAATAGAGGTAGAAATATATAGTGCACTATGCAATATGACAACAATATCCTTACTATGTATCAATATACAAAATATCCTTAACAGAGGTAGAACATACATATAGTGTGATAAATATAATATTATACTTGTATCAATATACAAAATACTTCAAATGGGAGGAAGAATATGTGTACAATTCAACAAATATACTTTTGCATTTGTATCAATAAACAAATTATCTTAAATAGGAATATAAGAATAGTTTACATTTGTATCAATATACAAGAACCCATATCAGTGCAAATTATCTATTGCTGATATTTTACTGAATTAGTTTACTAGTAAATACAATAATCTATCTTAATATCCTATACCAATCCATTCCCTTGCTTTTTTAAAGGAGAATACTCAGTCCAAATTTCATTGTTCTACCCCCAACCCTGTAACCATCCATCCATAATCCTGAGAAAAATGAAATGTTTGAGAGAGCGGTGTCATTTTCTTAGAATTACTTCCTGCTGTTTAAGAGCAACAGTATCTCTGTGGGGTCCTGTAAGAAAGCTTAGATAGTTAGGTGTCAATAGAGCTAGATGTAGAGCTGCAGCCAGGCTCAGTAATGGATAAGATTATCTGAGATTCTAGATAGATATGAAGTATGATGGACAATCTCATCTTAGAACTGTCTGGAAGAGTTTTCATTCCAAAGCTGATCACTGAGTTATGTCCTTAGGTGCCATGGCATCTTTCTAGGCCAAGTAGAGTTGTTGTGGAGGCCCCATCCTCCTTCTGGAGACATCAGAGATTGATATTGGGAAGACTTATTTTTCACTGTGGAAAATTTGAACATTATTAATATCAAAATGGAAAGTTTGGATTTGAAGGTGACATGACATGTAAGGAAGGATTCTGAATAATCTAGAATAAGCATGGAGAGAAATAGTATCTTGACAACAATGATCCTTAAATTATTGGTTTTCTTCTGTCTCACACCAGTTGGCTCTTCAGATATGAGACAGAATCTCTTAATATTTTCTTTTAACAACATGCATAGGTTTAGAGAAGGAGAGAGCCACATTCCAACTCTAGAGCCAGCTTAATTTATAATTGAATTAGGACCAGTACTATTCTAGAGTTAAAGAGATATTGATTACCCTATAGAGTATATCAGTACCAGTAGATCCTTCCCTTCTGCTGTAGATGTCTGGGTGTCCAAAGCCTTATGATTTCTTGAAGATGGGTATTCCTATTACCCTAAAAAGACAAAAAACACAGTTATAATTTTCCTTGATTATGATAAAAGATAAATTAGATATGAGACTTTAGACTCACAAATATAGGATAGATAGATGACAGAATATTTTCTTTAATTTTGCCAAATACAAATATAATAGATATTGTAACTGTAATTCTTGCTTGATAACTGTTTTATTATATATAATTTTACTATGTTACTATTAAAACTTTTGTTTGATTAGACAGAAAAGGGAAGTGCTGTGGGATATCTTTCTGTATGCTGTGTATATCTAATTGGATAGTAAATAGAGCCGCATTGGCCTATAGCAGAGCAGGATGGAACCAAGTGGGAAAATCCAAAAGAGATAGTGAGAGAAAAGGCAGAATGGAAAGATGCCAGCCTGCTGCTGAAGGAGCAAGATGCCCACAGACCAGTAATGCCATGGTCACATGGCAACATATAGGTTAATAGAAATTGGTTAAGTTATAAGAGTTATCTAGTAAGAAGCCTGACCCACAGGCTGCACAATTTGTAAGTAATATAAGTCTCTATATGTTTTCTTGGGACCAAGCAGGTACAGGATGTGGGTGGGAGAGATTCATCCCAACTATAGGACAGGGCAGGACCTGAGAAAGCAAAAATATCTCAAGTGCTAGTATTAAAGGCATATCACTCCCATGTATTGGGATTAAAGGTGTGTGCCACCACTGCCTGATTCTGTTTCTCTCCTAGAGTCAATCTTGTGTAGTCCAGGATGGCTTTGATCCAGATGGATTTCTGCCTCCCAAATGCTAAGATTAAAGGTGTATGCCACCACTGTCTGGCCTCTATGTTTAGTCTAATGGTTTATTCTGTTCTCTGATCTTCAGGCAAAGTTTATTAGGATATACAATATATCACTACAGGAACGTTAACAATGTAGCCCAGCTAGTAGTTAAAGAAAAGCTGGAACTAGTAAGGAGATTAGGACAGATATCTCAAGGGCAAGCACACACCCAGCTAAGCTTCCAATTTGTGAAAGGAGAAAGATTGCTAATGAGTTTTCTGCTCCCTAGAAACAATTGACTAAAATAGTTTCTACTAATGTGATTGAAAGGTCAGAATTTGTTCCCAAATTGGAAGTTGAAACTGGCAATGTCTTTCATGCACATGATATGATCTATATGTGAAAACTTAGAGTGGAAGTGTATTGTTGACTCTTCCCCCATGTTTTTAGAAAGCCTCTTAGACTATGCAGTGTGTGTTGAGGGAGTTCCTCCAGGATGGCCCAGAGAAGAAAGAGGCTATGAGAGTCCATTGTGTAATGGAGTGAAAAACAAGTCAAGGTTGTGGAGATCCCAAGAGCTCTGAGATACCTGCCAAGGAGACCGTCATACAAGGAGTAGAACCAGCCCAAGAGGGAGGCATGTTATAGGCAGTGAAGCTAGAGGAGAAGAACCATATAAGCCATTTGAAATTTAAGTCCTAAAAATCAGATAATTGAGCTACAGAATTTGGTGTTTGCCCTGCTAGCTTTTGCTCTTGATGTGGTCTAGCAGTTCTTCACCATGACCCCATTTTTCCTTGACAAATGTGATTTCCAGCTCTACCCATTTTCATGAAAAAAAAAATGTGATTTCACTTTACCTTATGGCTATAAGTACTGTATTTTTCTATTCATTGATGATGAAAATCTAGGTTGTTTTTATTTTTTAGCTATTATTACTATAGTAGCAACACATATGTATATTTATAGTACACTGATTTAGAGCCCTTTATATAAATATTCAGGACTAATACAGCCCTGTCATATGATAGTTCTCTATTTTATTGATGAATCACTACATTGATTTACATAGTGGCTCTTCTAATACACATTCACCCCAACAATGTTTAAAGGGTTCTTCTTTAGCCATATTTTCACAAGCATTTTTTGTCATTTGTTTTCATGATGATTGTTTTCTGAATGGGATGAGATGCAGCTTTTTAAAATATAATATGTTTACTAATTATTTGAGAATTTTATATATGTAGAGAATGTATTTTTTCTTTTTAAATTATACTATATTTTTATTATTTAAACTAATTTTTTAATTTTATAATTTAGTTTAATTTTACATATCAGTCACAGATTCCCCTGTTCTCCCTCCCCCTGCCCCCTCCACTCTTTCCCCAGCCCCCCCCCCCCCCATTCCCATCTCCTCCAGGGCAAGGACTCCCCTGGGGATTCAGCTCAACCTGGTCAAGGCAGATCCAGTCCCCTCCTCCCAGGCTGAGCAAAGTGTCCCTGCATAGAACCCAGGTTCCAAACAGCTAGCTCATGCACTAAGGACAGGTGCTGGTCCCACTGCCTGGGTGCCTCCCAAGTAGTTCAAGCTAAAGGTGGAGCTCCGGGAGTCCAATTAGTAAGAAAGAGGAGGGATTATATGATTGAGAATTGTTGAGACTGTGATTGGAAAAAGCACAGGGACAAATAGCTAAACCAGTGGAAACACATGAACTATGAACCAATAGCGGAGGAGCCCCCAACTGGATCAGGCCCTCTAGAATGTATTTTGATAATATTAAACCCCAGTCTTCCTGTAACTTTTCTCAGATGTACTCCCACTCTCTCTCAACTTCAGGTCTCCCTTCTGCTTCTATACCCCCTAATCCAATGTGTGCTGCCTAGATATTAGTGGATGTGTGGCCATTCACTGGAGACATGGTGTCCTTATCAGGGATCACACATTTTAATTGGCATTTTATTTCATATAATACACTTTAATCATATTCTCTCCCCTACCACAGCTCCCTACCAGATTCTCCTGATTTTCCTACCCATCCAACTTCATGTTCTTTTTCTCAGAAACAGTCAAAACAATCAATTTCTTTAAAAAGGATCAAAGCAAAAGGAAAAAGGTGTACACGAAATAAATATGGTGTGCATTTTGTGTTGGTCAACAATTCTCAAGCAAGGAGAGTAGTAGATATATCCAGTGTCACCCCACTGGAGGAAGCTGATTTCCCCTTCACAGCTTGAATCAGTTGCAAGTAGTTTGGGCAGAGGTGGGATGTGACATTTTCCCTTCTCTGTTCTGGAGTTTTTTCTTATTTGATCCCATGATAGTCTTGTGCATGCTGTCACAGTCTCTGTGAGTATTATGAGCATTTATCCCTGTTGTGTCTGGAAGACATTGTTTCTTTAGAGTCATCTATCACCTTTCACTCTTACACTCATTCACTTTCTCTTATGTAGAAATCCATGTGCCTTGGGTGGTTGGGTTTGATAAAAAGTATCCCATCTAGAGCTGAGTATTTAAAAGGATCATATTTTTAAAGAAAACTGACTTCCACTCCTCAAGAGCCATCAAATATCAGTGGCTTCTCAGCTTAAAGTGGGAGGTGTGAGACATTCCCAACTCTGTTTTGTAATATTGGTTGGCTTGATCTTGTGCAGGCCATGTGCAGGCAACTACCAATCTTATCAACTCATGAGTACAGCCAGTCCTTTCATATCCAGAAGATACTGTTTTGTACCATTCACCAATGGCTTCAGGCTCTTGTAATTGTTTTCAATACAACCCTATCAAGAAAGTTGAAGCAAAATTTTCTTGATAGCCCCTGTACCTTTAGATGGAAGAAGTGTGACATGACCTTTTATGAAATCAATAAATGGCCAAGTCTTTTGGCACTCATTTTTAAAAGAATATCTCTTTACCTCTTCCCAAAGACATCTTTTTATTATTATAAATTCCCTATTTTATTTTGAACATGCAAAGCCAATATGGCATTCTTCCTCCAATTACTCAGAAGTAACAGATATATGCCACAAAGGAATGTCATGAGATTTGTGTTATTCTGCCTTGTATTCACTGACATGGATTACATAATTTATTTGATGAGAAATTTCAATTCTTATGAAAGCTTTCATATATCGTCTTCAGAGACATTAAGTACAAACTCTACTAAATAGAGACCCTTGCTACTTGAGAGCCTTAACTGATAATGGTTATTTATATAGACAGTCTGCTGCTCAGAAGCAGCCAAGCATCTCTAATTAAAACAAAAGAAAAAGATGATCATAAAATAAAACCTCTGGCAGAAAGTTTCTACAATAAGAAGTGTCTCAGAATCAAAGTAATGATCAAGTCCATTTCCTATCCAATCACATATTTTTAAGTGGTAAACAAAGACAACATACACACAAAACAAGTAATTTTGAATAATATAATATCCACAATTTCCAAATATTCTTCACATTCTGTATTTCCTAATTCTCAAAAAAAAATCTCTGTATTATATGAAAGAAAACTGTAAGTATGTAAATATAATAATTTTATGTTCAACTCTGACCAATTAAATGTAGTCATACATATTGCTGCCTACTTAGAGTAATACTTCTTAAAGCCAGGTACTTATTTTAGAGTTACTATAATAAATGCTCATACATGTCTACATAAATAATATAACTATTTTATATACATAGAAAACCATTTATCAGTAAAGTCATACTACAAGATACAGAACAAATTCAATAATAGTCATGATGAGTTTGTCACTTGGTTAATACAATATGCTGAATCATAAAAATTTTATTTCAAATGTTGAGATTGGAGAATGGATCAGCAGTGCAGTTGGCATTTTCTTTAGACCACCCAAATAAAGACACAGAGACTTATTATTAATTATGAATGCTCAGCCTCAGTTTAGGCTTGTCTCACTGGCTCTTTTAACTTAATTTAGCATGTTTCTATTCATCTACATTTTGCCTTGGGTCTTTTTACCTTTCTTTCATTCTGTATGTCCTACTTTCCTCCTTCCTCAATGTCTGGCTGGCTGGTCCCTGACATTTCCCTATTGTCTCCTTTTCTTTCATCCTCTTTTTTCTCAAGCCTAAAATTCTCCTACTTTTTCTC